>NC_041380.1:74595388-74623666 GCF_002162155.2 Triticum dicoccoides | reverse complement strand
CGCTGCCGTTCTCCACCGCCGCCGCCTCCGCCCCTCGTCGCCCCGGTCGTCGCCGGAAGGCTCCGGCCTCCTCCTCTCCCTCAACTCCTGCGAGATCCCGGCCGGATCCGGATCGGAACCAGATCCACCGGTCCCTGATCTAAACGCCCTCGCCCGTCCCCGCACCGCTCCGTCCCGATCCACGAGATCCACTTTTTCCGAAGGTTGTTTTTTTTCCTAAGTCCCAGAATTGCAGATCCATATGCCCTGTTCGTAGCTCCGTAACTTCGCATCCGTAGCTCCGATTCATGCATATAGAATATCAAAATGTTCATCTCAGAGAGTACACCATTTCATTCCATTGCATCATTTTCATTTGAGTTCATATTGATGCCCGAAATGCTATTAGAAGAGGGCTACTTGAGTTAATTGTCAGATCTGCTACTCCGTTTAGGTTTTTGTCATTTTTGCCATGATTAATGTGTGCATGCTATGCCCTGATGCTCTACATGTGTTTTGTTAAGGGTTTTTTCATCTTTCCAGAGGTGCAACCCATATATTTTTGTGATGTGTGTGGTGACTTGTGCAAGCTTGCAAAGTGGTGCACTTGCTAATTCTGTTTTCAGGGACTTAGCAATTCCACTAAGTCCTGGATCTGTTTATCTCATGATGCCATATGTTCTTGTTGTTTCCTAGTGATCCGTGCCTCTTTTGAGGATGATCAGTAAGGATGTTTTGTTAATTTTGTAGTGCTCTATCCATCCATGTCTTTGTTTGCAATTATGGAGCACCCTAGCTTGAGTCAATCGAGCTCTACTTTTGCTACTTTGTGAATCTGGGCAGATTGTCAACTTGTTTGCAATTTTGCCGATGATGTTGTAGTTGATCCGTGCATGCTATGCTATTGTTCTTGCCATGTCTAGTTTGCATTTTGTGCCTTCTTGATGGATGTATGCTTGTCTTGCCATGACTTGCACTGTAGGGAGTGCATCGAGCTCGTAAACATGCCTACTTGAGTTATATTTCAGCATGTGTCAGTTTTCACTAAGTCGGAAAACTGATTATGTTTTTGCTATGTTCACATGCTTGCAATTGTATTTTCTGATCTCTTTTGGCTCAAGGTCACTAAAGGACTTTTTTTAAGCTCTTTGAGTAGCTCCATGCCATTCTTTACTTTGCCATGTTCAGGTCCTGTAGCTTGTAGTTTTGTTGCTCCGAAGAGGGCTATCTGATCTGAAATTCCAGACAAGTGTTGATTTCACAAGTCTGAGATCTGTTTGTCATATGCATTTTTGCCATGCTTGTTTGAACCTGTTAATGGATGAATTGGCCGTAACTCAGTGCTAGACTTTTGTTAAGCATCTTGAATGCATCCCTGCCATGTATTTTGTTGTCATGTTTGAGTGTTGTAGCATGTTCATCTCATTGCATTTAGTTGGTTACTTGCTGTAAATCGCAGACCGGTGTCATTTTTGAATCGCTTGCCATTTCCAAACCGTAACTCCGATTCCGGCGTTCTTTATATCATTTTCAAGCGATTTCATCTCAGAGAGTACATCATTTCATTCCATTGCATCATTTTCATTTGAGTTCATCTTGATGCCCGAAATGCTGTTAGAAGAGGGCTACTTGAGTTAATTGTCAGATCTGCTACTCCGTTTAGGTTTTTGTCATTTTTGCCATGATTAATGTGTGCATGCTATGCCCTGATGCTCTACATGTGTTTTGTTAAGGGTTTTTTCATCTTTCCAGAGGTGCAACCCATGTATTTTTGTGATGTGTGTGGTGACTTGTGCAAGCTTGCAAAGTGGTGCACTTGCTAATTCTGTTTTCAGGGACTTAGCAATTCCACTAAGTCCTGGATCTGTTTATCTCATGATGCCATATGTTCTTGTTGTTTCCTAGTGATCCGTGCCTCTTTTGAGGATGATCAGTAAGGATGTTTTGTTAATTTTGTAGTGCTCTATCCATCCATGTCTTTGTTTGCAATTATGGAGCACCCTAGCTTGAGTCAATCGAGCTCTACTTTTGCTACTTTGTGAATCTGGGCAGATTGTCAACTTGTTTGCAATTTTGCCGATGATGTTGTAGTTGATCCGTGCATGCTATGCTATTGTTCTTGCCATGTCTAGCTTGCATTTTGTGCCTTCTTGATGGATGTATGCTTGTCTTGCCATGACTTGCACTGTAGGGAGTGCATCGAGCTCGTAAACATGCCTACTTGAGTTATATTTCAGCATGTGTCAGTTTTCACTAAGTCGGAAAACTGATTATGTTTTTGCTATGTTCACATGCTTGCAATTGTATTTTCTGATCTCTTTTGGCTCAAGGTCACTAAAGGACTTTTTTTAAGCTCTTTGAGTAGCTCCATGCCATTCTTTACTTTGCCATGTTCAGGTCCTGTAGCTTGTAGTTTTGTTGCTCCGAAGAGGGCTATCTGATCTGAAATTCCAGACAAGTGTTGATTTCACAAGTCTGAGATCTGTTTGTCATATGCATTTTTGCCATGCTTGTTTGAACCTGTTAATGGATGAATTGGCCGTAACTCAGTGCTAGACTTTTGTTAAGCATCTTGAATGCATCCCTGCCATGTATTTTGTTGTCATGTTTGAGTGTTGTAGCATGTTCATCTCATTGCATTTAGTTGGTTACTTGCTGTAAATCGCAGACCGGTGTCATTTTTGAATCGCTTGCCATTTCCAAACCGTAACTCCGATTCCGGCGTTCTTTATATCGTTTTCAAGCGATTTCATCTCAGAGAGTACATCATTTCATTCCATTGCATCATTTTCATTTGAGTTCATCTTGATGCCCGAAATGCTGTTAGAAGAGGGCTACTTGAGTTAATTGTCAGATCTGCTACTCCGTTTAGGTTTTTGTCATTTTTGCCATGATTAATGTGTGCATGCTATGCCCTGATGCTCTACATGTGTTTTGTTAAGGGTTTTTTCATCTTTCCAGAGGTGCAACCCATGTATTTTTGTGATGTGTGTGGTGACTTGTGCAAGCTTGCAAAGTGGTGCACTTGCTAATTCTGCTTTCAGGGACTTAGCAATTCCACTAAGTCCTGGATCTGTTTATCTCATGATGCCATATGTTCTTGTTGTTTCCTAGTGATCCGTGCCTCTTTTGAGGATGATCAGTAAGGATGTTTTGTTAATTTTGTAGTGCTCTATCCATCCATGTCTTTGTTTGCAATTATGGAGCACCCTAGCTTGAGTCAATCGAGCTCTACTTTTGCTACTTTGTGAATCTGGGCAGATTGTCAACTTGTTTGCAATTTTGCCGATGATGTTGTAGTTTATCCGTGCATGCTATGCTATTGTTCTTGCCATGTCTAGCTTGCATTTTGTGCCTTCTTGATGGATGTATGCTTGTCTTGCCATGACTTGCACTGTAGGGAGTGAATCGAGCTCGTAAACATGCCTACTTGAGTTATATTTCAGCATGTGTCAGTTTTCACTAAGTCGGAAAACTGATTATGTTTTTGCTATGTTCACATGCTTGCAATTGTATTTTCTGATCCCTTTTGGCTCAAGGTCACTAAGGGACTTTTGTTAAGCTCTTTGAGTAGCTCCATGCCATGCTTTACTTTGCCATGTTCAGGTCCTGTAGCTTGTAGTTTTGTTGCTCCGAAGAGGGCTATCTGATATGAAATTCCAAACAAGTGTTGATTTCACGAAGTCTAAGATCTGCTTGTCATATGCATTTTTGCCATGCTTGTTTGAACCTGTTAATGGATGAATTGGCCGTAGCTCAGTGCTAGACTTTTGTTAAGCATGTTGAATGCATCCCTGCCATGTATTTTGTTGTCATGTTTGAGTGTTGTAGCATGTTCATCTCATTGCATTTAGTTGGCTACTTGTTGTAAATCGCAGACCAGTGTCATTTTTGAATCGCTTGCCATTTCCAAACCATAACTCCGATTCCGGTGTTCTTTATATCGTTTTCAAGAGATTTCATCTCATCTTTCCAGTGGCACACTTGGATTTCCAAGTTGAGGCCAGGTTCATGCATTTCCTGTCATATCTTGCATTTGCATTCCGCATCGCATCCCGCATAGCATATCATCATTGCATCATGTTGTTTGATCCTTGCACGTGGTTGATTGTATCTTTGTTGCTTGTTTGTCTTGTTTGGGTAGAGTCGGGAGACAAGTTCGCTAACAAGGAGCCCGTTGAGTTTGCTTTCGAGGATCCAGTCAACTCTGACAACTGTGCAGGCAAGATGATCATACCCTCGAAATCACTACTATCTTGGCTATGCTAGTTTGCTCGCTCTTTTGCTATGCCAATGCTACGATGCCTACCACTTGCTTGCAAGCCTCCCAAATTGCCATGTCAAACCTCTAACTCACCATGTCCTAGCAAACCGTTGATTGGCTATGTTACCGCTTTGCTCAGCCCCTCTTATAGTGTTGCTAGTTGCAGGTGAAGATTTGAGGTCGTTCCTTGTTGGAACATTTATTTACTTGTTGGGATATCATGATATTGCCATGTTATCTTAATGCATCTATATACTTGGTAAAGGGTGGGAGGCTCGGCCTCTCGCCTAGTGTTTTGTTCCACTCTTGCCGCCCTAGTTTCCGTCATATCGGTGTTATGCTCCCGGATTTTGCGTTCCTTACGCGGTTGGGTTATAATGGGAACCCCTTGATAGTTCGCCTTGATTAAAGCTTTTCCAGCAATGCCCAACCTTGGTTTTACCATTTGCCACCTAGCCTTTTCTTTCCCTTGGGTTCTGCAGACTCAAGGGTCATCTTACTTTAACCCCCCCGGGCCAGTGCTCCTCTGAGTGTTGGTCCAACCGAGCGATGTCCGGGGCTGCCAGGGGCAACTCTGGCCTGGCCTACCCGACGTCTGGCTCATCTGAGTGTGCTCTGAGAACGATATATGTGCAGTTCCTATCGGGATTTGTCGGCACATTCAGGCGGTGTTGCTGGTCTTGTTTTAACCTATCGAAGTGTCTTGAATTAACGAGTCTGATCGGAACGTCTTGGGAGGAGGTCTATTCCTTCGTTGACCGTGAGAGCTTGTCATGGGCTATGTTGGGACTCCCCTGCGGGAATTTGAACTTTTGAAATCCGTGCCCGCGGTTATGGGCAGATGGGAATTTGTTAATGTCTGGTTGTAGATAACTTGAACCTTAACTTCATTAAAATGAATCAACTGAGTGTGTTACCGTGATGGCCTCTTCTCGGCGGAGTCCGGGAAGTGGACACGGTGTTGGAGTAATGTTTGTGCAGGTGGTTCTCTAGTTTCTCGCTCGCGCTTTGCCTCCTCTTCTCGCTCTCTTTTGCATATAAGCTAGCCACCATACTTGCTAGTCGCTTGCTGCAGCCCCACTCATATTTACCTTGCCTTACCTACAAGCTTAAATAGTCTTGATCGCGAGGGTGCGAGATTGCTGAGTCCCTGTGGCTCACAGATTACTATTACACCAGATGCAGGGCCTGATGATTCCGCTCCAGGAGACGCGTTTGAGTGGGAGTTCGACGAAGACTCTCAACGTTACTATGTTTCCTTTCCCGATGATCAGTAGTGGTGCCCAGTTGGGGGTGAACGGGACCGTTGTCGCATGTTGGGTTCTCTTTTATTTTGGCGCCGTAGTCGGGCCATGAGTGTTTGGATGATGTAATGTTATTTATGTACTTGATTGACGTGGCGAGTGTAAGCCAACTATGTTATCTCCCCTTTATTATTTACATTACATGGGATGTTGTGAAGATTGCCTAACTTGCGACATATGCCTTTAATGCGATTATGTCTCTAAGTCGTGCCTCGACACGTGGGAGCTATAGTCGCATCGAGGGTGTTACAAGTCACCTACTATGTGTTATGATCCGGCAACCCCGAAGTGACAATAATCGAGACCACTCCCGGTGATGACCGTAGTTTGAGGAGTTCATGTATTCACTATGTGTTAATGCTTTGGTCCGGTACTCTATTAAAAGGTGGCCTTAATATCCCTTAGTTTCCGCTAGGACCCCGCTGCCACGTGAGGGTAGGACAAAAGATGTCATGCAAGTTCTTTTCCATAAGCATGTATGACTATATTTGGAATACATGCCTACATTACATTGATGAATTGGAGCTAGTTCTGTGTCACCCTAGGTTATGACTGTTACATGATGAACCACATCCGGCATAATTCTCCATCACCGATCCATTGCCTACGAGCTTTTCATATATTGTTCTTCGCTTATTTACTTTTCCATTGTTATTGCTATCATCACTACAAAATACCAAAACACTATTTTTGCTACCATTACCTTTTTCTACCGTTACCACTACTATCATATTACTTTGCTACTAAGTACCTTGCTGCAGATATTAAGTTTCCAGGTGTGGTTGAATTGACAACTCATCTGCTAATACTTGAGAATATTCTTTGACTCCCCTTGTGTCGAGTTAATAAATTTTTGGTTGAATACTCTACCCTCGAAATGTTGGGGATCGTAGCAAAAAACAAAAAAATTCCTACGTTTCACCAAGGTCAATCTATGGAGTCAACTAGCAACGAGAGGAGAGTGCATCTACATACCCTTATAGATCGCGAGCGGAAGCGTTCAAGAGAACGGGGATGATGGAGTCGTACTCGCCGTGATCCAAATCACCGATGACCAAGTGTCGAACGGACGGCACCTCCGCATTCAACACACGTACGGAGCGGATGACGTCTCCTCCTTCTTGATCCAGCAAGGGAGAAGGAGAGGTTGATGAAGATCCAGCAGCACGACGGCGTGGTGGTGGATGCAACAGTGATCGCAGCAGGGCTTCGCCGAGCTTCTTCGAGAGGGAGAGGTGTAGCAGAGGAGAGGGAGGCGCCAAGGCTTGAGGTGCGGCTGCCCTCCCTCCCCCCCTTTATATAGGCCCCCTAGGGGGTGTGCCGGCCCTAGGAGATGGGATCTCCTAGGGGGGCGGCGGCCAAGGGGGTGGAGTACCCCCCAAGGCAAGTGGAGGCGCCCCCTCCCCTAGGGTTCCCAAACCTAGGCGCATGGGGGGCCCAAGGGTGGGGGCGCACCAGCCCACTATGGGCTGGTTCCCCTCCCCACTTCAGCCCATGGGGCCCTCCGGGATGGGTGGCCCCACCGGGTGGACCCCCGGGACCCATCCGGTGGTCCCGGTACAATACCGGTGACCTCGAAACTTTCCCGATGGCCGAAACTACACTTCCTATATATAATTCTTCACCTCCGGATAGTTCCAGAACTCCTCGTGACGTCCAGGATCTCATACGGGACTCCGAACAACTTTCGGATTACTGCATACTCATATCTATACAACCCTAGCGTCACCGAACCTTAAGTGTGTAGACCCTACGGGTTCGGGAGACAAGCAGACATGACCGAGACGACTCTCTGGTCAATAACCAACAGCGGGATCTGGATACCCAAGTTGGCTCCCACATGCTCCTCGATGATCTCATCGGATGAACCTCGATGCCGAGGACCTAATCAATCCCGTACTCAATTCCCTTTGTCAATCGGTACGTTACTTGCCCGAGACTCGATCGTCGGTATCCCAATACCTTGTTCAGTCTCGTTACCGGCAAGTCACTTTACTCGTACCGTAATGCATGATCCCGTGATCAACCACTTGATCACATTGAGCTCATTATGATGATGCATTACCGAGTGGTCCCAGAGATACCTCCCCGTCATACGGAGTGACAAATCCCAGTCTCGATTCGTGCCAACCCAACAGACACTTTCGGAGATACCTGTAATGTACCTTTATAGTCACCCATTTACATTGTGACGTTTGGCACACCCAAGGCACTCCTACGGTATCCGGGAGTTGCACAATCTCATGGTCTAAGGAAATGATACTTGACATCCAGAAAAGCTACAGCAAATGAACTACACGATCTTTGTGCTATGCTTAGGTTTGGGTCTTGTCCATCACATCATTCTCCTAATGATGTGATCCCGTTATCAATGACATCCCCATGTCCATAGCCAGGAAACCATGACTATCTGTTGATCAACGAGCTAGTCAACTAGAGGCTCACTAGGGACACATTCTGGTCTATGTATTCACACATGTATTACGATTTCCGGATAATACAATTATAGCATGAATAATAGACAATCATCATGAACAAGGAAATATAATAATCATTTTATTATTGCCTCTAGGGCATATTTCTAACAGTCTCCCACTTGCACTAGAGTCAATCATCTAGTTACATTGTGATGAATCGAACACCCAAGGAATTTTGGTGTTGATCATGTTTTGCTCTAGGGAGAGGTTTAGTCAACGGATCTGCTACATTCAGGTCTGTATGTACTTTACAAATCTCTATGTCTCCATTTTGAACACTTTCACGAATGGAGTTGAAGCGACGCTTGATATGCCTGGTCTTCCTGTGAAACCTGGGATCCTTGGCAAGGGCAATAGCTCCAGTGTTGTCACAGAAGAGAGTCATTGGGCCCGACGCATTGGGTATGACTCCTAGGTCGGTAATGAACTCCTTCACCCAGAATGCTTCGTGTGCTGCCTCCGAGGCTGCCATGTACTCCGCTTCACATGTAGATCCCGCCACAACGCTTTGCTTGCAACTGCACCAGCTTACTGCCCCACCATTCAAAATATACACGTATCCGGTTTGTGACTTAGAGTCATCCAGATTTGTGTTGAAGCTAGCATCGACGTAACCCTTTACGACGAGCTCTTCGTCACCTCCATAAACGAGAAACATTTCCTTAGTCCTTTTCAGGTACTTCAGGATATTTTTGACCGCTGTCCAGTGTTCCATGCCGGGATTACTTTGGTACCTTCCTACCAAACTCACGGCAAGGTTTACATCAGGTCTGGTACACAGCATAGCATACATGATAGACCCTATGGCCGAGGCATAGGGGACGACACTCATCTTTTCTCTATCTTCTGCCGTGGTCGAGCATTGAGCCAAGCTCAATCTCGTACCTTGCAATACAGGCAAGAACCCCTTCTTAGACTGATCCATTTTGAACTTCTTCAAAATCTTGTCAAGGTATGTACTCTGTGAAAGACCAATGAGGCATCTCGATCTATCTCTATAGATCTTGATGCCTAATATATAAGCAGCTTCTCCAAGGTCCTTCATTGAAAAACACTTATTCAAATAGGCCTTTATGCTTTCCAAGAATTCTATATCATTTCCCATCAATAGTATGTCATCCACATACAATATGAGAAATGCTACAGAGCTCCACTCACTTTCTTGTAAATGCAGGCTTCTCCATAAGTCTACATAAACCCAAACGCTTTGATCATCTCATCAAAGCGAATGTTCCAACTCCAGATGCTTGCACCAGCCCATAAATCGAGCGTTGGAGCTTGCACACCTTGTCAGCATTCTTAGGATCGACAAAACCTTCCGGCTGCATCATATACAATTCTTCCTTAAGGAAACCATTAAGTCGTTTTGACGTCCATTTGCCATATCTCATAATCATAGAATGCGGCAATTGCTAACATGATCCGGACGGACTTCAGCTTCGCTACGGGTGAGAAAGTCTCATCGTAGTCAACCCCTTGAACTTGTCGATAACCCTTAGTGACAAGCCGAGCCTTATAGATGGTCACATTACCATCCGCGTCTGTCTTCTTCTTAAAGATCCATTTATTTTCTATGGCTCGTCGATCAATGGGCAAGTCAGTCAAAGTCCATACTTCGTTTTCATACATGGATCCTATCTCGGATTTCATGGCTTCCAGCCATTTGTCGGAATCCGGGCCCGCCATCGCTTCTTCATAGTTCGAAGGTTCACCATTGTCTAACAACATGATTTTCAAGACAGGGTTGTCGTACCACTCTGGTGCGGAACGTGTCCTTGTGGACCTACGAAGTTCAGTAGCAACTTGATCTGAAGTTTCATGATCACCATCATCAACTTCCTCTCTAGTCGGTGCAGGCACCTCAGGAACATTTTCTTGAGCTGCGCCACTTACCGGTTCAAGAGGTAATACTTCATCAAGTTCTACCTTCCTCCCACTTATTTCTTTCGAGAGAAACTCCTTCTCTAGAAAGGACCCATTCTTGGCAACAAAGATCTTGCCTTCGGATATGAGGTAGAAGGTATACCCAACAGTTTCTTTAGGGTATCCTATGAAGACGCATTTTTCCGACTTGGGTTTGATCTTTTCAGGTTGAAGTTTCTTGACATAAGCATCGCATCCCCAAACTTTTAGAAACGACAGCTTAGGTTTCTTCCCAAACCATAATTCATACGGTGTCATCTCAACGGATTTCGATGGAGCCCTATTTAAAGTGAATGCAGTAGTCTCTAAAGCATAGCCCCAAAATGATAGCGCTAAATCGGTAAGAGACATCATAGATCGCACCATATCTAATAGAGTGCGATTACGACGTTCGGACACACCATTACGCTGAGGTGTTCCAGGCGGCGTGAGTTGTGAAACTATTCCACGTTTTCTTAAGTGTGTGCCAAATTCGTGACTCAAGTATTCTCCCCCACGATCTGATCGCAAGAACTTGATTTTCCTGTCACATTGATTCTCAACCTCACTCTGAAATTCCTTGAACTTTTCAAAGGTCTCAGACTTGTGTTTCATTAAGTAGACATACCCATATCTACTCAAGTCATCAGTGAGGGTGAGAACATAACGATAGCCACCGCGAGCCTCAACACTCATTGGACTGCACACATCAGTATGTATGATTTCCAATAAGTTGGTTGCTCGCTCCATTGTTCCTGAGAATGGAGTCTTGGTCATTTTACCCATGAGGCATGGTTCGCACGTGTCAAATGATTCGTAATCAAGAGACTCTAAAAGTCCATCTGCATGGAGCTTCTTCATGCGTTTGACACCTATGTGACCAAGGTGGCAGTGCCACAAGTATGTGGGACTATCATTATCAACCTTACATCTTTTGGTATTCACACTATGAATATGTGTAGCATTACGCTCAAGAATCATTAAGAATAAACCATTCACCATCGGAGCATGACCATAAAACATATCTCTCATATAAATAGAACAACCATTATTCTCGGATTTAAATGAGTAGCCATCTCGTATTAAACGAGATCCTGATACAATGTTCATGCTCAAAGCTGGCACTAAATAACAATTATTGAGGTTTAAAACTAATCCCATAGGTAAATGTAGAGGTAGCGTGCCGACGGCGATCACATCGACCTTGGAACCATTCCCGACGCGCATCGTCACCTCGTCCTTCGCCAGTCTCCGCTTATTTCGTAGCTCCTGCTTTGAGTTACAAATGTGAGCAACCGCACCGATATCAAATACCCAGGAGCTACTACGAGTACTGGTAAGGTACACATCAATTACATGTATATCACATATACCTTTTGTGATGCCGGCCTTCTTGTTCGCTAAGTATTTGGGGCAGTTCCGCTTCCAGTGACCACTTCCCTTGCAATAAAAGCACCCAGTCTCGGGCTTGGGTCCATTCTTTGGCTTCTTCCCGGCAGCTTGCTTACCAGGCGCGGCAACTCCCTTGCCGTCCTTCTTGAAGTTCTTCTTACCCTTGCCTTTCTTGAACTTAGTGGTTTTATTCACCATCAACACTTGATGTTCCTTTTTGACTTCTACCTCTGCTGATTTCAGCATTGCAAATACTTCAGGAATGGTCTTTTCCATCCCCTGCATATTGAAGTTCATCACAAAGCTCTTGTAGCTTGGTGGAAGCGACTGAAGGATTCTGTCAATGATCGCGTCATCCGAGAGATTAACTCCCAGCTGAGTCAAGCGGTTATGTAACTCAGAAATTTTGAGTATGTGCTCACTGACAGAACTATTTTCCTCCATCTTACAGCTGAAGAACTTGTCGGAGACTTCATATCTCTCGACCCGGGCATGAGCTTGGAAAACCATTTTCAGCTCTTCGAACATCTCATATGCTCCGTGTCGCTCAAAACGCTTTTGGAGCCCCGGTTCTAAGCTGTAAAGCATGCCGCACTGAACAAGGGAGTAATCATCAGCACGTGTCTGCCAAGCATTCATAACGTCTTGGTTCTGTGGGACGGGTGTGTCACCTAGCGGTGCTTCTAGGACATAATCTTTCTTGGCAGCTATGAGGATGATCCTCAGGTTCCGGACCCAGTCCGTATAGTTGCTGCCATCGTCTTTCAGCTTGGTTTTCTCTAGGAACGCGTTGAAGTTGAGGACAACGTTGGCCATTTGATCTACAAGACATATTGTAAAGATTTTAGACTAAATTCATGATAATTAAGTTCATCTAATCAAATTATTCAATGAACTCCCATTTAGATAGACATCCCTCCAGTCATCTAAGTATAACATGATCCGAGTTGACTAGGTCGTGTCCGATCATCACATGAGACGGACTAGTCAACATCGATGAACATCTTCATGTTGATCGTATCTTCTATACGACTCATGCTCGACCTTTTGGTCTTCTGTGTTCCGAGGCCATGTCTGTACATGCTAGGCTCGTCAAGTCAACCTAAGTGTATTGCATGTGTAAATCTGTCTTACACCCGTTGTATGTGAATGTTGGAATCTATCACACCCGATCATCACGTGGTGCTTCGAAACAACGAACTGTCGCAACGGTGCATAGTTAGGGGAACACTTTCTTGAAATTATTATGAGGGATCATCTTATTTACTACCATCATTCTAAGTAAACAAGATGCAAAAACATGATAAACATCACATGCAATCAAATAATAGTGACATGATATGGCCAATATCATATAGCTCCTTTGATCTCCATCTTGAGGCTCCATGATCATCTTGTCACCGGCATGACACCATGATCTCCATCATCGTGTCTTCTTGAAGTTGTCTCGTCATCTATTACTTCTACTACTATGGCTAACGCTTTAGCAATAAAGTAAAGTAATTACATGACGTTTATGTTGACACGCAGGTCATAAATAAATAAAGACAACTCCTATGGCTCCTGCCGGTTGGCATACTTATCGACATGCAAGTCGTGATTCCTATTACAAGAACATGATCGATCTCATACATCACATATATCATTCATCATTCATCACAACCTTTGGCCATATCACATCACAAAACACTTGCTGCAAAAATAAGTTAGACGTCCTCTAATTGTTGTTGCAAGTTTTTACGTGGCTGCTATAGGTTTCTAGCAAGAACGTTTCTTACCTACGCGAAAACCACAACGTGAATTGCCAATTTCTATTTACCCTTCATAAGGACCCTGTTCATCGAATCCGATCCGACTAAAGTGGGAGAGACAGACACCCGCCAGCCACCTTATGCAACTAGTGCATGTCAATCGGTGGAACCGGTCTCACGTAAGCGTACGTGTAAGGTTGGTCCGGGCCGCTTCATCCCACGATGCTGCCGAATCAAGATAAGACTAGTAATGGCAAGCAAATTGACAATATCGACGCCCACAACTACTTTGTGTTCTACTCGTGCATAGTAACTACGCATAGGCCTAGCTCTGATACCACTGTTGGGGATCGTAGCAGAAAACAAAAAAAAATTCTACGTTTCACCAAGGTCAATCTATGGAGTCAACTAGCAACAAGAGGAGAGTGCATCTACATACCTTGTAGATCGCGAGCGGAAGCGTTCAAGAGAACGGGGATGATGGAGTCGTACTCGCCGTGATCCAAATCACCGATGACCAAGTGCCGAACGGACGGCACCTCCGTGTTCAACACACGTATGTAGCGGATGACGTCTCCTCCTTCTTGATCCAGCAAGGGGGAAGGAGAGGTTGATGAAGATCCAGCAACACTACGGCGTGGTGGTGGATGCAGCAGTGATTGCAGTAGGGCTTCGCCGAGCTTCTGCAAGAGGGAGAGGTGTAGCAGGGGAGAGGGAGGCGCCAAGGCTTGAGGTGCGGCTGCCCTCCCTCCCCCCCTTTATATAGGCCCCCTAGGGGGTGCGCCGGCCCTAGGAGATGGGATCTCCTAGGGGGACGGTGGCCAAGGGGGTGGAGTACCCCCCAAGGCAAGTGGAGGTGCCCCCTCCCCTAGGGTTCCCAACCCTAGGCGCATGGGGGGCCAAGGGGGGGCGCACCATCCCACTATGGGCTGGTTCCCCTCCCCACTTCAACCCATGGGGCCCTCCGGGATGGGTGGCCCCACCCGGTGGACCCCCGAAACCCATCCGGTGGTCCCGATACAATACCGGTGACCCCGAAACTTTCCCGATGGCCGAAACTACACTTCCTATATATAATTCTTCACCTCCGGACAGTTCCGGAACTCCTCGTGACATCCAAGATCTCATCCGGGACTCCAAACAACTTTCGGATTACTGCATACTCATATCTATACAACCCTAGCGTCACCGAACCTTAAGTGTGTAGACCCTACGGGTTCGGGAGACAAGCAGAATGATCGAGACGACTCTCTGGTCAATAACCAACAGCGGGATCTGGATACCCATGTTGGCTCCCACATGCTCCTCGATGATCTCATCGGATAAACCACGATGTCGAGGACCTAATCAATCCCGTACTCAATTCCCTTTGTCAATCGGTACGTTACTTGCCCGAGACTCGATCGTCGGTATCCCAATACCTTGTTCAGTCTCGTTACCGGCAAGTCACTTTACTCGTACCTTAATGCATGATCCCGTGATCAACCACTTGATCACATTGAGCTCATTATGATGATGCATTACCGAGTGGGCCCAGAGATACCTCTCCATTATACGGAGTGACAAATCCCAGTCTCGATTCGTGCCAACCCAACAGACACTTTCGGAGATACATGTAATGTACCTTTATAGTCACCCAGTTACGTTGTGACGTTTGGCACACCCAAGGCACTCCTACGGTATCCGGGAGTTGCACAATCTCATGGTCTAAGGAAATGATACTTGACATCCAGAAAAACTACAGCAAACGAACTACACGATCTTTGTGCTATGCTTAGGTTTGGGTCTTGTCCATCACATCATTCTCCTAATGATGTGATCCCGTTATCAATGACATCCCCATGTCCATAGCCAGGAAACCATGACTATTTGTTGATCAACGAGCTAGTCAACTAGAGGCTCACTAGGGACACATTGTGGTCTATGTATTCACACATGTATTACGATTTCCGGATAATACAATTATAGCACAATTATAGCATGAATAATAGACAATCATCATGAACAAGGAAATATAATAATCATTTTATTATTGCCTCTAGGGCATATTTCCAACACGAAAGACGTTGCGATCCCCTATACTTGTGGGTTATCAGTCGCCGTCCCCGTCGCCGCCGTGTCGCCGCCGCCCCATACGCCGTCGCCCCGTCGCTGTGCTGGTTGATCGCCGCCCCCATTGCCGCCCCGGTCACCCCGTGCTATGAGCCCCCTGTGCGCGCCATGGCCGCGCCCCGATCGAGCCCCCGCTCCTACACAAACACACACGCGCGCGCACACACATAGTTTTTTATTTATTTTGTGTTTTCTGTTTTTTAGATTAATGTCAAATTGTTAATGTCAAAGTTTTAGCTATCTAAATGAATTAGATTAATGCATGTCAAATTGTTGATTAGATTATCAAATTAGATGAATTATCTAGATAAGAATGTTAGATTAATGTCGAATGTTAGATGAATTAGATAGAAATGTTAGATATTAATGTCAAATGTTAGATGAAAAATGAATTAGCTAGATATTAATGTTAATTAGATGAGTTAGTTTTTTTATACTTTTAGTTATAGATGAATTAGATATATTGATGTCCGATGAATTAGTAAGTGCTTAGTTGAATTAGTAAGAAAATTAATAAGTGCTTAGTTGAATTAGTAAGAAAATTAATTATTTTTATTTACAGTAAGTGCTTAGTTGAACTAGTTGAATTAATAGAACTAGTTTATTTTTAGTAAGAAAATTTAGGTATATGAGATTGATGATCTAATTAAAATTTTACTATAGAACTGGTTTATTTTTAGTAAGAAAATTAATAAAACTAGTTTATTTTTAGTAAATGCTTAGTTAAATTAGTTGAATTAATAGAACTAATAAATGTTTAGCAATTAATGTTTCAACTATGAACATAGGAAATGTCTGATGACGAAAAGGATTTCGGTATATGCGAATATTGCGAAGACGAGCACGGCCTGTGCGACAGAAATTTACTAGTTGATGGTAGGCACTTCAGCATCAAGCTGGATGAGACCTTCGAAGTCGATACAGTAAGTCACAACGACAAGTCTTTTTTCGTAATTAAGCATAACTTATGCTTAATTTGTTTTAACTTATAATTTTAATTTTTTACTATTCTACTAGCGTATCCCCTACCATGTAAGAATTTTTGTCTCGGATAAGATTGGTTTCAGTCCTATAAAAACTATGGAGGTAAAGAGAGTTCACTTGAGGATCGAGCATGGTTATACTTTCGACGCAAAATTGTACAATGCAGACACCTACACCTATTTTGGATGCAAAACTTGGAGAGCATTATGCAATGCTTATGCATTTGAGCCTGGTATATTTATCACCTTTGATATTCCTCTGGAAGATGATATTGAAGGTAATATCGACATCCGGGTCGATGTGCAGACGCCTCCAGTTCTACCATTATGTGAGTTTCTCAACCATATTTATGTCTTCGATATTATTTATTCAAAAATAGCTAACAACTAATTTCTATTGACAACTTATTTCCATTCAAGTAACATGTTTGACGCTTGGTAGACATGACCGTCCACTGTCCCGGGGTTGAACTGAACTACGAGGAGATAGTCATTATGTTTCATGGCTTGAGGATCTTGATGTTGTCAAAAGAAATTATTTTCCTGGACTTGAAAATCTTAGTACTCAAAAAGTGCGACCAATAATGTTCGTATTGAACTACGGTTACATCTATTTAGTAAATATGATAAGATTTTTACTATTTATCCTTAGTGCGTGTTTTACATACATTATTTTTAAGCTAAACTTCATTGCTAAGTATGTTACTATACGATGTTCTTCAACAGGGACTGCCGATGATAGTTGTGCCTTATTGGATCGAGACTAAAGGTCACATGTCAATGGTTAGCTTACGGCCAAGACATCCTACATCGCACATGAGTGCATTCATGATTTCTAAAACCGAGCAATACTTAATAGTGAAAGACCGGAGCAAAATTGTGAAGGATCGCAGAGAAGTATTAGAGGGCGGCAATCAGAAGCGCAACCCACAATTAGGAGATAGGTTCATCTGCATGCCCCAATATGATGAATCAGGAGAGCTACGCATGTATTATGCTATTTTACCTGAGAAAGATAGCAGCATGAGTGATTAGCTAGTTCCTGCTCTTAGTACTTGTCCTCTCATGTCCGTGTTCTTCGTCCTGAACTTAATCTCAAAATGATTTGCTTTTGTGGTCTTATGAACGCTTATAATCTTAACCTTGTTGAACTTGATGATATCTTTGCTTCTAGTACAAGTGAATATTTCTTCTTTAAGCTAGAATGAGTTTATAGATGATCATGTGCTACACTATACCAGCTAATGAAAAAAATTAAATGAAAAACACAAAATTAAAGGAAAAAAAAATAATAAAACCAAAACCCCTAAACCTTTTAGTACCGGTTGGTGTTATCAACCGGTACTAATGGTCTCCCCGTCCCCGGTGCTGACTCGTGCCACGTGTTAGCCCAACCGGCACTAAAGGGCCTTACGAACCACTGCTATAGCCCGGTTCTGCACTAGTGTTGTAAACTATGAATCTGTAATGTTTCGTGAATTGTGTGAACCTTAATTATTATGTTTATTTTTTATGTGCGTGCTAATATGTAGTTGCAATGTAACTATAATTGGAACAATTCGGCGAAAACAAATTTTTACTCCCCTAAATTTAAGGGGTCGGCTAGAAACGACCAAAATTTAGAGGGGTAAAAATACTCCACTAAAGTCTACTCGGTCGTTTACTCCTCTAATTTAGGGTGTCGGCTAGAGATGCCCTAAGATGTTGTGCATATTTTAATATGGAGTATATACAGACTGAAATGAGTGAGCAAACACACATTGAAATTCATTTATATACATCTGATCGGAAAAAAATTAAAACTTTTATAATAGTGAACAGAGGAAGTAACAAGAGTGGTTGTGTAGCTACTCCCAGTTCCTTTGTTAATCAAACGCCTTTTCACACAATCAAGACGTAGGTGGCGAATAAAATACCTAAACTCTATCGAACTGACGTGCGCTAGGGTTGTTTTCTGGGCCTTCTATAAGATTTAACAAACTATCGCCTTGAATGTCTACTGGGCTTCCTTTGTGACCCGTCATTGGGGCTAACCCGACCCCTCATGGGCGGGTCATAACTGATAGTTATATCTCCAACACTCTTTGAAAACCATTCACTCCCTTCACAAACCACGCGAACATGATTATTATACCCACCTCCCCTTCACCTGACCCACCCCCTCTTTGCATTTCCCCATTCTTTCCTTGAGCACATGCTTACATCCTCTTCGTCGTCGACAAGGGGCTCCGGCTTCTCCTTACTCTTCTCCAGCAGCCACAAGCGGATGTCGCGTTGCATGTCCTCTCGAGAAAAGAAGCAATGATGCTCGTACCGGATTACTTCTCCCGGCTTCAAGTCCTCTCCCCAAGGGGAGTTGTGCCGGTAAAGATCATGGATTCTCATCTCGTACATCGCACAGGGGGGAGCATGCCTTCAAAACCCCGCCCTTTTCTGATCTTGCATCGAGAGAAAGGGGTGATCCGGTTCTTAGGGAGTGTCTCAGGCGCGACTGTGCGTTAACACGGCTGTACAAAATGCGACGGTAAAAAGCTCACCGTACCGTCGCGGCGTTAAAAATGCGACGGCGGCACCACCACCACCACCACAGCCCCACTCTACGCGCACACGGAACAGGGGATCCGACCCGGCGCACGGCCACGTGCCGCACAGCAGCCCAGGAAATTTCGGAGTTTGCCGCGCGCTGACGCCGCCGGGGCCCACACGCCAGCATTTCAGTTTCGAAACCCAGCGGCAGCTCCCCAACCATCCCCTCATTTCCTTCCCGTTCTCTCTCCCCTCCCCTCATCAATCTCCTCCCCTCCGCCACCAGACGCTGCGAAAATTCAGGGGGAAGCCCGTCCCAGAATCTCAAAAACCCTGCTGCTGCCCCAGGCGAGCAATGGGGCCGTAGATCTCCGCCGGAGGGAGCGGAAGGAGGGTCTGTGGTTCCTGGAGCTTCCCGTGCTGGGATTCGGCCGGCGACGGCGGCTGCTGCTGGGGACGAAGGTGCGAGATTCCCTTGGCCTCCCTGTGTTTATGCTCAGTCCGTGACGCGGTGGTCGCTGTGTTTGTTTGTACGGGTCTTTTTGCCGGGGGGTTGAGAGATTGCGAGCTCGGAGGATTTGAGCGGTCAATACGCGGTGCTCGGTGTTCTTGAGTTTGTCCTGCAAATCTTTGAAATCTGTGGTCGTTTTTACTTTGCCTGGATTGTTGCCCCGGTTTGAATTATTTCGAACCCAGAGGAAAAAATCTCGAATTGTTCTTTTTTTTTAATTTTAACCTCGCAATCCACGGAATCAAGTACTCCCGTACAATATTACTACTAGAAAAATAAATGAGTGATTTTTCCGAGGAACTAGTAGTACTACTCTGTCGGCAGTATTTAATTGAGCACTTAAAGTTTTCTGTCGGATTCTTTGGAAAATTTGAACGCGTTTGAAAGTTCGCAGATGCGCAGCTTCTTTTTGTCCTCATCTACTAGCTGGAATCTCGATTGGAAGATGCTTTTGTTTTGTCCCAATACTTCTCTTCAGTAATTTCTTTTAAAAGCCTGATACCTTGATATAAAAGATTGTTTCTCACATGGCCGTAGAACAGTACAATATCGCAGTCAGTGTATTCTGTAAAAATTAACCTGTACCGCGGAACGCGTGAGTTGACTTGAAGCACAAAGAACATGTTATGTTTGCAGCCTAGTGTCCGCAAAGTTGACTAAGAGATGCTTCAGGAGTTGATCCCTTCATTGGCCGCCATGAACAAGTTACTTGTAGTTTGAACAACATTATCTTACTTTGCTTCATTTACTGTCCAGCCATTACTAATTGTACAAAACTATGTCGACCGCTGAAAGCAACACTTCTGTCAATTACTTGCCAACTGTCTAGTGCCACAAGAAGAGCTCGTACCCGTGATCTGAAGTAACGGATGCTTTCAGGCCAGTAACTTAAGGGCGACACGGTGCATGAAGCAAGCATCACCATCTTTCTCTGCCCCTAAATTTGTGCAATTGTTTTGTGCAGTGAAAGCTACCGGTTGGCTGCTACTGACCTGTGAAAGAGAGAAGTTTGTGAGGCGGCCAGGGTGTTTGGTTTGGTCAAAGAGGAGCTCTCAGTGCCCTTATTTTTCTCCTGTATACATGGGATGCTTGCTGTGAGCCCCGCTGTTTGTTCTTGGAGAAAATAGGACAGTGCTCCCAGGATCTGAGTTTTGGCCTTTGGGCTTAAAACAATCTTGTCTGTTTGGTTCGGGGCTTGGCTATGGCAGTTTCAGAGAAGGCGGTACGACCATGCTCATCGTCTTCGTCGGGTTTGGACCCGCTGTTGAAGGATCTTACGGAGAAGAAGCTGAGCTTTAGAAGAAACGTGGCATCTCTGGCGTCTGAGCTAAAGGATGTGAGGCACAAGCTTGCTTCGCAGGAGCAGTTGTTTACTAGGGAATCCCAAACTAGGGAGGTTAGTAAATTTCTACTACTTGCTAATTTCTACCTTCAGCATGGCTTACAAAGTTACAAGTTTGGCCTGACTAGGGAGAGAACGTTGCAGGTTGCGGAGACGAAGGCAAGGAGCATGGAGGAGGAAGTGAGTAAGCTGCAGAAATGCTTACTGGACAAAGATGAGCAGCTAAATGCAACGAGAGGCATCACCGAACATGTGAGTAACTCCCTCCTTTCTCCATTTGGGGTTGCGTTTCCATTTTTTAAATTTCTCCATTTCTATTCCATGATGAATTGCTAAAGTTTGTGTTTGATATTAACTTCTAAGCATACTACTCTAGATTCCATACATGATTTAAAATGAGTTGAATGCAGTGCAACATAGTGGGTGATGATGTATTTGCTTGTAAAATTGCTTTCCTTTGCTGAACTGATTGTGCCTGTCTTTTGCTGAACTGATGGTGATCTAAGCACTTGGAAAAGAGTAGTACGATTTCACATCTTCATACTTCTAATCGAAAAATCTTCTTATGCGTGACGTACCTCATTATGATACTGGTTTCCCAACCCTAATGATTCCATTTTGCTTCAAATTGAAATTCTCTTTGTCAATAACTTTTGTAATTATGTGCAGTACCTCGATGATTTGGATGATCTTAAATCACGACTATCAGTAACTCAAGCTACAGCAGAAGCCAGTGCTGCATCAGCCATGTCGGCTCAGGCGCAGTGCTTGTCATTGCTGAAAGAGCTGAATGAGAAGGATCGCTCGCTGAAAGAGCACGAGCTTCGAGTTAACAAGCTTGGCGAGCAGCTAGGTCTTCTCCAGAAGGACCTTGAGGCAAGGGAGCTTTCACAGAGGCAACTCAAGGATGAAGTTTTAAGGATTGAGACAGATATCATGGGTGCAGTTTCCAGAGCTGGGTCTAGTAAAGATAACGAGCTTCTGAAGGTTTTATCCGATGTTTCACCAAGGAATATCGAGAATATTGGCAAGCATTTGAATACTAAGGATACCGAGATTGCCAGGCTGAGAGATGAAATTAGGATATTATCTGCTCATTGGACAAACAAAACAAAGGAACTAGAGTCACAAGTAAGTTGTCTTCCTTGCATCCACAAAATAACAAAATTTTGCCTGAAATTGTTTCGCAGACATTGTTTTCGCTGCAATTTAGCTCCGTAAGTTTACTCGAGATATGTTTTTTCGCTGAACAGCTAGAGAAGCAGCGCAGAACCGACCAGGAACTGAAAAAAAGGGTTCTCAAACTTGAATTCTGCCTTCAAGAATCACGATCTCAAATCCGTAAACTTCAGAGGGTATGTACATATACGTGTGTATCATTTTCCTTTAACAAGTGAAAAAGGAAACATGACTTCGATTTCGCCTGCTCTGCTAGCATCATTGTCCATATCCATTTATGGCCTTCTTGAATTGAATATACGCCACCTTATCCCTGAGCATCGTAACAAGATTTCTGACAGTTAAATTAACAAATCAAATAATCAATGCCATATTGCCATGTGAATGAAGCATCTCTGCTACGGCAGTTGGCCATAATGATGTGTCGAAAATGTTCAGGTCAAAGTCAAACAGATCACTGATTCATGCGTTCTAGAAAAACCCTATTCTTTAGTATCAGTGATCTCATCTTCTCTGGTACCAGCTAAATCATGCATGTGTGCAATCTTTTTCTCTAGAAAACTTGAGGAAGAAATCGAACACTCCTGGCCTCTGCATTGATTGTTGATGCCTGCAATAAAATATACTGAAGCAACGCATACACTGCTTGTGATAGCCATGTTTTTGCAGCAAACTGTTGAAGTTGAACTAATTAATGGCAACTAAACACATGTCGAAACCTTGAGAAGATTTTCATGGTGCTCACCGATCAGTTGGGATCATTGAGGAATCCGAACCCGAGACTAACTCATCGGCTCTTGCCTCTGCAGTTGGGGGAGAAGAGGGACAAGCAACTCAAGGAGCTCAAGGATCAGATGGCCATGAAGCAGCCCGACGGCCCTCGCCGCGACGAAGGCAAGAAGCCCTTCTGGGAGAATGATACGTTCAAGTTTGTCGCCGGCATGTCGATGCTGGTCGTGATGGTCCTCGCAAAGCGCTGAGAACAGCGTCATCTTGTGTAGAGAAGTTATGTTAGGTGAGCAACTAGCTCGCTCTGTAGTTTTAAGAAGCCAGTCATGTACTGGAGTAGCGTTGTAAAATTAGGTTTAGGCCTGGACATGCTGCATGGTCAGATGTTCAGAGACCAGAATTCGTCGACGTCCAGGTTTAGTCCTCTAGACCGTAGCAGTGTAGCTCAGCTGCTAGTTCATGTGTGGTAGTTAACTGTAATCCTGTACTTATCCTATGATGTTTAGTACTACTCTTTAGCATCTACTATTCCTCTAATTTAAGAGGTTTAGTACTCTTTAGCATCTACCACTTCCTCTGTAAACTAATATAAGACATTTTAGATCACTAAAGTACATGTAATATGTTTTAGATCATTAAAGTACATGGCTAATTCCTGCTTCTTCAGTCCATTATGCGACTCCTTTTCCCTTCTGTTTCTGTTTGAGATTCCAGTAAAATCTTAGCAAGATTCCTGTTCCAAACAAGGCTATACAAAGAAAAATCCAACACAAAATGAGAAATTTGTTCTGGAATCTGGACTTGGAAGCAAATGGCATAAGCTCACGCAGCAGTGTTTATTATCTTCCTTTTTCTCTCTGTCCGATGACAAGTGTTCTAGGTACTAGATACTTGCTGACCTTGCAACCGATACAAAGAATCAAATATTTCTGGTACTAGAATCTCGAGGGTTACAACTTGGGAAGAATAATCACAAATGTACAAAAACCGCCTGCCACGCGCCCCGCAAGAACAACAATTGATTGCTCATTTTTCCTTATCTATTATATCATACAAAAGGCCGGAGTGGTGCTTAGCGTCCGGCATGCTCAGCCCCGGGGTGGGCTGCTCGCGCATTCAGCAGGGGCTGGAGCGCCTTGACGACGATGCTCATGTTTGGCCGGAAGTCGGCTTCATATTGGACGCACAATGCCGCGACGGCTGCAAACTGTTTCAAACAACACGCAGAAGAGGAAATGGTGTTACAAGTGGCTTCACCTAAGAATACCTCAACTTAGTTATGACATATAGCATGCTCCGAGAATGATGTTAATCACAGTAGTAGGACATATTTTATAGAAATACTTTTACCTATGCCACAACAAACACAGTTTCTGGAAATTAAATTCTTAGCTAGTACTCCCTCCGTGCAGAATTACTTTGACATGCTCGAACAGGCGTTAGTGCTAGATACATCCGTTTGAGCGTCAAGTAATTCCTGGCGTTAGTGCTAGATACATCCGATTGAGCATCAAGTAATTCCGGACGGAGGGAGTATTACTCATCCATTCAAAACAAAAATGGCAAGCTTAGTAAGTTCCAGCAAAATCAGTATTTTGTTTTCCTCGTCTTTATACTTTATAAAATACTGATAACTGACAGACTGCTTAACCCATGCATTGTTTCGAAACCAAGAGAGGCTATCTATGATACCTTTGCAACAGCCTTAGGAGGATAGTCCCCTCCAAGTCTAGAGTCAACACATTGCCTAACCTTATCTTCACTCAGTCTTGGGGTGGCCTGCCAGTGTATAACAAACAACTGTTAGAATTCCATCCACCAAAGGAGATCACTTGTGCAGTATTGGGTACAAAAATTACCCATGTGACAAGGCTCTGCTGCCCCCTCGGTAATGTATGGTCGACAGGTTTCCTCCCAGTCAATAGCTCCAGAAGAACAACTCCAAAACTGTACACATCGCTCTTAGAGCTAAGTTGACCAGTCATTGCATACCTGATCAAAAAGTTTAAACAAGCTTAAGTTGAATGATCCAAAGCTTCATGGAGCAAATGAGCAACTGAAAGAAAACAAGAACATACTCAGGTGCATGGTATCCAAATGTTCCCAGAACCCTAGTTGAGTGAAGCCGGGCTGCCATGTCAGGAGCTTGGTTTGACAAATCGAAGTCGGCTATTTTAGCTACATCATCATCAAAGAGAAGAACGTTGCTGGACTTGATGTCCCTGTGTATGACGTGAGGCTGTGCTTTCTCATGAAGATACTCTAGGCCTTTCGCTGCACCAACAGCTATCTTCACCCGTTGTATCCATGATAAGACCGGACCTGGCTGAGCCCCTTTAACACCTTTCCTTCCTGTAAACATTTAAAGTAAAGGTTTATATCAAACATAAGAACTTAACTGCACCAATAGATGAATAAAAAAACATTACACGAATGTTCAAGACTTCAAATTGTACAAAACCATACCATGAAGCATATCATGAAGAGAGCCCATAGTGGCAAACTCATAAGCAAGGACACGGGTGTTCCCGTCAAGACAGTAACCAAGCAACTCCACAACATTTTCATGCTTAAGCCTTGATACCATAGATACCTGTGAATGTAAGTTGTGAGATAGAAGACCATAGTAAATGCAGAATTCCTAAACAGGGAGAAATACGAACCTGTGCCAGCAATTCTTGGTCTGGCTGCTTACTGGAATCCAGCTTTTTGATTGCTGCACCTCTACCATTTCTTAGAGTACCAAAATATACTCTGCCAAAGGAACCCTCACCAATCAAAGCTTCATCACCAAAACCCTTAGTAACCTCCCTAATTTCATCCATAGGAATGGTGGGAACTGCAATGGGTTGCACTTTCACAGGTTGAGGACCTTTGGGAGTTGGATCGGCAGTGCGATATGCATCATTCCCTGCAGATCAGTTGCAGTTCATTAGATGAATATTATCAGGCAACAGAAGTAGAATGTTGTACGAGAAATAGGGTTGCAGATGATAGAATTGTAATAAAAAAGAATTCGAAGTTATTACTTGCTGGATGGTTTCCTGGGTATTGATTCCTGTTGTCTGGTGCTCTTTGAGTATCTTCATCACCACAGCATCCAAAGCAAGACATATTCTTCCGAGAACAAGTCCTGGCTGGAACCAAGCATCTTTTTATCAGAACCAGCAGTATGAACATAGATAGCTCATACAAAAACAAACAAGCGAGCACTCGGTTGGGAACATAAACGGAACTGTAACTGTAGTTTTGTGGCCATATATCTGACAAATACTAATAGCACGTGCCACAGGACTAGTGGAGAGAAATGGAAGGTGACTTAGTTTCGATTCATACTTCATTCTGTATATAGCGTAATGCCCCAATGGGGAAATAGAAGTTGAATTTTTAGGAAACAAGTGAAGGAATGCTTAAGATGTACAGCTAAATTTCCCCTCTCCATTCATTTTATCCCACTACTTTGCTTCCCTTTGTCTCACTCTCTCCTCTGTATCTATCTCAAATGGAAAAACCAAGCCCATAAGTGAACCATGACCTGCTTGCAGGTGCAGCATATTCTTCTACGGTACATGCAGCAAGGGAGCTACAGAAATCACACATATATTTTCTATCAAGCAAAACAATCTCATGTGCACACCAAGTTCATGTGCAAACACTCTCTGCCAAGGAAAACCTAAAATATGGAGCCATTCCTCTGTGCTTTATTATTTCTTATTATTATCTTCCCAGGTAGGATTGGAATCCACATGGAAGGCAGAAACTAACAACCACTACTAGCTATTATAGCTGACCAAAAGACAGCTCATTCTGCATCAACATGCTTGATACTTGTCAATATCCTACAGGTTTCATACCACATTGATCCAGACCCAATGACGCATAGTGGCTGGAAACGTCTTAGATTATTCATCCAGCTATCAGTGGCTGGCCCACCGCACCAGATGAACACTTGCAAATTATGTGCTTCCTTTTGCTAGTAAACAAGTGCAACCGCCACAAGGTAGCTATGATAAATGAGAGGGTGGGAGTACATTACTGCCTGGTCCACAGCTTTGAGCTCAACGATAACTACTTCTAAATTTGCATGCAATTAAACTGAAATTGCGCGAGGGAAATAGCGCGCAAACAACCTTGGCGGTCTGGCGGGCGCGCCAACTCAGTTCTTCACTCACTCTTGCCCACAGTTCAACCAGTCATGTAACTAATTCCCACAGCACATTAATTCGGGATGCACCCCAAAGAAAACAGATCAAAAGGATAACCACACCAGTCACTATTATTAGCTCTCACACTCCACTGGATGTTAATTCCTATATATACGGACGAAACATCATGCAGCTGTACCGCTGATTCATCATGCCACGCCATAAACTGAGCATTGAAGACACAGAATCGAACTAATTTCTGACGAGAGGCAGCCGCTGCCCTCCAGATACATATTCGCAGTTGACCACTCGCAAGAACTGATTACTAACGAACTTAGAACCCTAGCTTGCTTCTTCACACTAAACGAAGGGGAAAAGCTAGAAAATACTGTAATACAAGAAGTCAAGGCCCTCTTCTTTTCCCTCTCCCACTGCTGCAAGAAGTCAAGCTTAGCACGCCACAAATTCCGCGACGAATCGGAGCCAGACGAGCAAATCGACCGGCAAGAAAGGGGAACCGGCAAGATTCGGAGCTCGGAACAACCAGAGGGGCGCAGCCAGCCCCCGTCCCGCGAAGCAAGCCCGCCCAGGGACGAGATCACGGGAGATCCCGCGAGCGCCCGCAGATCGGAGCAAAAGGCGAGCTGCTGGGGGCAAAGAGGGGAGGGGAGGAGGAGGGGAGCCGAATCCGGCGTGAGAGCACCTTGGGCGTGTCCCGGCGACGGCGACGGCGGAGGGGAGGAGGACGGAGCGGAGGAGCAGGTAGCGGCGGAAGCAGGCAAGAAGGGAGAGGGGAGTAGCAACAGCGTCTGTGAGCTGTCCGGTCCACCCGCGGCGGCGAGCGAGAGGTTATATGCTGGTGCTGCGGGCTGGCTGGTCTACCGGTCGTACCTCCGTCCCCTCCGCGTGCTCGTCAGAACGCGTGTGTGGTGGGGTTGGGTAGGGAAACGGCCATGTGTTTTCTTTCTTTCTTTTCTCCTCTCTTCTTTTTATTATTATTTTATTTATGTGTGTACTCTCTCTGTAGATACATCCGTCTATGCGACAAGTAATTTGAACGAAGAAAGTATATGATTTTTTTTAATATATGTACGTACATGTTCTTGCTTTTAGTTGGCGAAGAGCGAAAGGCAGTGTCCAACATGTGCGGTGTGTGATGATTGATCAGTAAAAAGGCCAAGAGAGATGCATACAGTGGTTCTGTCTAAATTGATTAAGATGGAGCGGGCCTTGTTATGCCGTCTAAATTCGTAATACGCGCTAAAGTCACACGCTAGATGGACGAGCACGGGAGGGTGACGGCGACTAATTGGGACTTAAATATGTCGCACTTGGTCTTGATTGAGCCATCCAGTTGTGGAACTTGTCAAATTAAGAAGAATGGAGCCACCAGCAACGTTGACTAGAGAGGCTTGGACTAGCAACCAGGTTAAAAAGGTGCTTCGAATCGGTGAAGACTGATTCCTGTGGCATTTTCTGGGTGTGGACGAGCAAAATCCACGGATGCGTGTCGAATTGACCTTCTAACAATTGTGACGAGGCTGAGGGTTTTGAAGATTTTTTTATGAGGAGTACTTAGTTTTTCTGTCATTAAAGAATGCGTTGTTTTAGTTGAATCATGTAGCGGTATCAAATAGTAATGTTTGTGACTTTAATACGTGCTCATATTATAGCATTTTTGT
>NC_041380.1:74536176-74594947 GCF_002162155.2 Triticum dicoccoides | reverse complement strand
CGAGGCCTATAAGAACTCACGACACAGGCGAGGCATCTCACTCTCGGTGAGCGGGGTCTATTCACCAGTATTTCCTATATATTCCCATATTCGATACATGTTAAGTGCTGGAGACAGTGGCGATTCTATGTGTTAGACCCCATAACTTTTTTGATTACACCCTTAGCTTTTATACATAATTGTGCCAAAATAAGTAGAATAATTGAGAGAGTCTGGTACACTTGACCCCACTGCATTTTTGTGCTGGCAGGTTGGAGGCCCCTAATTACCGTCCTATCATACGACGAATGAACAACGGTACACAATCAAAGTAAACACACGTACCACACCGTGGAAAACTCCAATCATCAAGTCAAAAAGGCAAAATGAAGAACATGCAAGAAGAGCCGCGAGAGAATGAAAGCACTCACACGTCTATTTGACGTACACGACAGGGACACCGTCGCCGTTTGTGTAACCTCTCCGCGTACTCTTTCGATCGCCTCGTATTTGTTTTTTCCTTGTCAAAAAATAAACACAGGAGAACTAATATGCTTATTATTATTATTATTATTATTATTATTATTATTATTATTATTATTATTATTATTATTATTATTATTATTTATTTTGCTTAGCAGACACGAACATATCTCATGGCAGTACCTGTCAGCCTACAAGCTACGGGTTCTAAAAATCTTTCTGTAGTGTATTCGTGGTCTCATGAACGGCTGGATTCTTCCCGTGTGAGCTGGATTTGGCGTCGGGTTGGTGCCGGTGATGAGTAGTCCAGTGGCAGGTTGTGGCGTTGGGGTTGGGGGAGGATAGCGGCGGTGCTGGCTGGCTGGCACCCGGTTTTTATTTCTGACCTGACGCGCGCCGTCAGGTCGGGTCGGCTTGGTTCACATGCCACTGTGCTCTCCCTGTCCGTCGCCTCCGGTTCTGGTGGCATCTTGGTCTTGCACAGGACCAAGGACAGGGTCAAAACTCCAGAGCGGTCACCTGATTTGTTCTGACAGGTTCGAACGTTTAAAATCTTGCAAATCGGCACTAACATGGAGGGAGGTTTGGAAGAGTCTGATGTCCGTCATGTCAAACTCCAACCACACGGATTTACCCACCCTTTCTGTGCGTCCACTCCGGCTGACTGGCCTCTCCCTACCCGTACAATCCTCCTTCTTTCCTACACATCCATCGGTGCCGCACACCACCACACCTCCGGCCACCGTGATAGGCAAGAAGTCCGATGCCGAGAAGTGGTCGCCGACGCGCAACTCCAGATCCAGTCCATCCATGCTCTTCGGTGGCCATGTCTTCCACAAATTTACTACATGTGACCATGTCGATTCCCCTGCAGCTGAACCGAGCGCCGCTTGACGGTGCCCGGCTATGAGGCCTCTCACCACATCGACTTTTCGACCTGGTGGGCCGGGCTGAGGACCCTCGTTAGTTCCACATGGGCCGCATCGGGCAACCCATGACGTATACAAGGAAGATCCAAAAAACTTGCGTACACAACAAGATGCTGGATTCGTGGAGGAATCTACCTCCTCATACGTAGCCGACTACGCTCTTGTACCCTAGGACCCCCCCCCCCCACCACCACCACCACCATCATTCGGATATCATATATAAAACTGGGGGCAAGCTCGTAGAAACAATCATAAATCTCTTAGTAGTTTACATGTACTTTGTACACACTCCAATGAAATAAAAGCACAAACATGAAGTAGGGTTTTATCTCCTCGGAGAGCCTGAACCTAGGTAACTCTTGTGCCCCTATTGCCATCGTTCCAAGGAATCTAGCTTAGGATCCTCTACCTAGATTTATGCCGGATTTAGCTCCGATGGTGGTGGCCTATGCAAGTCCTGCTAGATGGATCGTCACGGTTCAATGGGAGTCAAGATCAACGCTTATATCGGGACCGGCACGTTCTTCGTTCCAGTTCAGATTTTTCGTCTTCGACGTCGTCACCCTTGTAGCCAACTCGGCTAGCCACCTCAGCCAGATTGAGTCCTTTGCTCTAGGTTGGATCGTAAGATTCGACAACATGGAGTGCATCACGGATCTCCGCGGAGAGCTGCTCTTCATGAGCTTGGTGTCATGCCTGTTGGGGAACGTAGTAATTTCAAAAAAAAAAATCTACGCACACACAGGATCATGGTGATGCATAGCAACGAGAGGGGAGAGTGTTGTCCACGTACCCTCGTAGACCGAAAGCGGAAGCATTTGCACAACGCGGTTGATGTAGTCGTACGTCTTCACGATCCGACCGATCAAGTACCGAATGTATGGCACCTCCGAGTTCAGCACACGTTCAGCTCGATGACGTCCCTCGAACTCCGATTCAGCCGAGCTTTGAGAGAGAGTTCCGTCAGCACGACGGCGTGATGACGATGATGATGTTCTACCGACGCAGGGTTTCGCCTAAGCACCGCTACGATATTACCGAGGTGGACTATGATGGAGGGGGCACCGCACACGGCTAAGAGATCCAAGAGATCAATTGTTGTGTCTAGAGGTGCCCCCCTGCCCCCGTATATAAAGGAGCAAGGGGGGAGAGGCGGCCGGCCAGGAGGAGGCGCGCCAGGGAGGAGTCCTACTCCCACCGAGAGTAGGACTCCCTCCTTTCCTAGTTGGAGTATGAGAAGGGGGAAGGAGGAGGGAGAGAGGAAGGAAAGGGGGGTGCCGCCCCCTCCTTGTCCAATTCGGACTAGAGGGAGAGGGGGCGCGCGGCCTGCCCTGGCCGCCCCTCCTCTTCTCCACTAAGGCCCATCTTGGCCCATTAAACCCCCGGGGGTTCCGGTAACCCCCGGTACTCCGGTAAAATCCTGATTTCACCTGGAACACTTCTGATATCCAAATATAGGCTTCCAATATATCAATCTTTATGTCTCGACCATTTCGAGACTCCTCGTCATGTCCGTGCTCACATCAGAGACTCTGAACTTCCTTCGGTACATCAAAACACATAAACTCATACTATAACCGTCATCGAACTTTAAGCGTGCGGACCCTACGGGTTCAAGAACTATGTAGACATGACCGAGACATGTCTCCGGTCAATAACCAATAGCGGAACCTGGATGCTCATATTGGCTCCTACATATTCTATGAAGATCTTTATCGGTCAAACCGCATAACAACATGTGTTGTTCCCTTTGTCATCGGTATGTTACTTGCCCGACATTCGATCGTCGGTATCTTAATACCTAGTTCATTCTCGTTACTGGCAAGTCTCTTTACTCGTTCTGTAATACATCATCCCGCAACTAACTCATTACTTGCAATGCTTGCAAGGCTTATAGTGATGTGCATTACCGAGTGGGCCCAGAGATACCTCTCCGACAATCGGAGTGACAAATCCTAATCTCGAAATACGCCAACCCAACAAGTACCTTCGGAGACACCTGTAGAGCAACTTTATAATCACCCAGTTACGTTGTGATGTTTGGTAGCACACAAAGTGTTCCTCCGGTAAACGGGAGTTGCATAATCTCATAGTCATAGGAACATGTATAAGTCATGAAGAAAACAATAGCAGAATACTAAACGATCGTGTGCTAAGCTAACGGAATGGTTCAAGTAAATCATATCATTCTCCTAATGATGTGATCCCGTTAATCAAATGACAACTCATGTTAATGGCTAGGAAACATAACCATTTCTGATCAACGAGCTAGTCAAGTAGAGGCATACTAGTGACACTCTGTTTGTTTATGTATTCACACAAGTATTATGTTTCCGGTTAATACAATTCTAGAATGAATAATAAACATTTATCATGATATAAGGAAATAAATAATAACTTTATTATTGCCTCTAGGGAATATTTCCTTCAGTCTCCCACTTGCACTAGAGTCAATAATCTAGATTACACAGTAATGATTCTTACACCCATGGAGTCTTGGTGTTGATCATGTTTTGCTCGTGGAAGAGGCTTAGTAAATGGGTCTGCAACATTCAAATCCGTATGTATCTTGCAAATTTCTATGTCTCCCACCTGGACTTGATCCCGGATGGAGTTGAAGCGTCTCTTGATGTGCTTGGTTCTCTTGTGAAATCTGGATTCCTTTGCCAAGGCAATTGCACCAGTATTGTCACGAAAGATTTTTCATTGGACCCGATGCACTAGGTATGACACCTAGATCGGATATGAACTCCTTCATCCAGACTCCTTCATTTGCTGCTTCCGAAGCAGCTATGTACTCCGCTTCACACGTAGATCCCGCCACAATGCTTTGTTTAGAACTGCACCAACTGACAGCTCCACCGTTCAATGTAAACACGTATCCGGTTTGCAATTTAGAATCGTCCGGATCAGTGTCAAAGCTTGCATCGACGTAGCCATTTACGACTAGCTCTTTGTCACCTCCATAAATGAGAAACAAATCCTTAGTCCTTTTCAGGTATTTCAGGATGTTCTTGACCGTTGTGCAGTGATCCACTCCTGGATTACTTTGGTACCTCCCTGCTAAATTTATAGCAAGGCACACATCAGGTCTGGTACACAGCATTCATACATGATATAGCCTATGGCTGAAGCATAGGAAAATCTTTCATCTTCTCTCTATCTTCTGCAGTGGTCGGGCATTGAGTCTTACTCAACTTCACACCTTGTAACACAGGTAAGAACCCTTTCTTTGCTTGATCCATTTTGAACTTCTTCAAAACTTTGTCAAGGTATGTGCTTTGTGAAAGTCCAATTAAGCGTCTTGATCTATCTCTATAGATCTTGATGCCCAATATATAAGCAGCTTCACCGAGGTCCTTCATTGAAAAACTCTTATTCAAGTATCCCTTTATGCTATCCAGAAATTCTATATCATTTCCAATCAGCAATATGTCATCCACATATAATATCAGAAATACTACAGAGCTCCCACTCACTTTCTTGTAAATACATGCTTCTCCAAAAGTCTGTATAAAACCATATGCTTTGATCACACTATCAAAACGTTTATTCCAACTCCGAGAGGCTTGCACCAGTCCATAAATGGATCGCTGCAGCTTGCACACTTTGTTAGCTCCCTTTGGATCGACAAAACCTTCCGGTTGCATCATATACAACTCTTCTTCCAGAAATCCATTCAGGAATGCAGTTTTGACATCCATTTGCCAAATTTCATAATCATAAAATGCAGCAATTGCTAACATGATTCGGACAGACTTAAGCATCGCTACGAGTGAGAAAGTCTCATCGTAGTCAATCCCTTGAACTTGTCGAAAACCTTTTGCAACAAGTCGAGCTTTATAGACAGTAACATTACCGTCAGCGTCAGTCTTCTTCTTGAAGATCCATTTATTTTCAATGGCTTGCCGATCACCGGGCAAGTCAACCAAAGTCCACACTTTGTTCTCTTACATGAATCCCATCTCAGATTTCATGGCCTCAAGCCATTTTGCGAAATCTGGGCTCACCATCGCTTCTTCATAGTTCGTAGGTTCATCATGGTCTAGCAACATAATTTCCAGAATAGGATTACCGTACCACTCTGGTGCGGATCTCACTCTGGTTGATCTACGAGGTTCAGTAACAACTTGATCTGAAGTTTCATGATCATCATCATTAACTTCCTCACTAATTGGTGTAGGTGTCACAGGAACCGGTTTCTGTGATGAACTACTTTCCAATAAGGGAGCAGGTACAGTTACCTCATCAAGTTCTACTTTCCTCCCACTCACTTCTTTCGAGAGAAACTCCTTCTCTAGAAAGGATCCAAATTTAGCAACAAAAGTTTTGCCTTCAGATCTGTGATAGAAGGTGTACCCAACAGTTGTTGGGGAACGATGCAGAAAACAAAAAATTTCCTACGGTTTCACCAAGATCCATCTTGTTGGAAATATGCCCTAGAGGCAATAATAAAACGATTATTATATTTCCTTGTTTATGATAATTGTCTATTGTTCATGCTCTAATTGTATTATCCGGAAATCGTAATACATGTGTGAATACATAGACCACAATGTGTCCCTAGTGAGCCTCTAGTTGACTAGCTCGTTAATCAACAGATAGTCATGGTTTCCTGGCTATGGACATAAGGATGTCATTGATAACGGGATCACATCATTAGGAGAATGATGTGATGGACAAGACCCAATCCTAAACATAGCACAAGATCGTATAGTTCGTTTGCTAGAGTTTTTCCAATGTCAAGTATCTTTTCCTTAGACCATGAGATCGTGTAACTCCCGGATACCGTAGGAGTGCTCTGGGTATACCAAACGTCACAACGTAACTGGGTGACTATAAAGGTGTACTACGGGTATCTCCGAAAGTGTCTGTTGGGTTGACACGGATAAAGACTGGGATTTGTCACTCCGTATGACGGAGAGGTATCTCTGGGCCCACTCGGTAATGCATCATCATAATGAGCTCAAAGTGACCAAGTGTCTGGTCACGGGATCATGCATTACGGTACGAGTAAAGTGACTTGCCGGTAACGAGATTGAACGAGGTATTGGGATACCAACGATCGAATCTCGGGCAAGTAACGTACCGATTAACAAAGGGAATTGTATACGGGGTTGCTTGAATCCTCGACATCGTGGTTCATCCGATGAGATCATCGAGGAGCATGTGGGAGCCAACATGGGTATCCAGATCCCGCTGTTGGTTATTGACCGGAGAGCCGTCTCGGTCATGTCTACATGTCTCCCGAACCCGTAGGGTCTACACACTTAAGGTTCGGTGATGCTAGGGTTGTAGAGATATGAATATGCAGTAACCCGAAAGTTGTTCGGAGTCCCGGATGAGATCCTGGACGTCACGAGGAGTTTCGAATGGTCCGGAGGTGAAGAATTATATATAGGAAGTGCAGTTTCGGCCATCGGGAGAGTTTCGGGGTCACCAGTATTATACCGGGACCACCGGAAGGGTCCCGGGGGTCCACCGGGTGGGGCCACCCATCCCGGAGGGCCCCATGGGCCAAAGTGGGGAGGGGCACCAGCCCATAGTGGGCTGGTGCACCCCCCTAGGCCCACCCCATGCGCCTAGGGTTGGGAACCCTAGGGGTGGGGGGCGCCCCACCTGGCTTGGGGGCACTCCACCCCTTGGCCGCCGCCCCCCTAGGAGATCCCATCTCCTAGGGCCGGCGCACCCCCCTAGGGGGCCTATATAAAGGGGGGGGGGAGGGAGGAGGCAGCCACACCCTTGAGTCTTGGAGCCTCCCTCTCCCCTGCTACACCTCTCCCTCTCGCAGTATAACGGCGAAGCCCTGCTGCGGTGACGCCCTGCATCCACCACCACACCGTCGTGCTGCTGGATCTTCATCAACCTCTCCTCCCCCCTTACTGGATCAAGAAGGAGGAGACGTCACGCTGATCGTACGTGTGTTGAACACGGAGGTGTCGTCCGTTCGGCGCTAGGATCTCCGGTGATTTGGATCACGTCGAGTACGACTTCCTCATCACCGTTCTTTGAATGCTTCCGCGCGTGATCTACAAAGGTATGTAGATGCAATCCGATCACTCGTTGCTAGATGAACTCATAGATGGATCTTGGTGAAACCGTAGGAATTTTTTTGTTTTCTGCAACGTTCCCCACCACATCTATGAGTTCATCTAGCAATGAGTGACCGGATGCATCTACATACCTTTGTAGATCGCGAGCGGAAGCGTTCAAAGAACGGGGATGAGGGAGTCATACTCGATGTGATCCAAATCACCGGAGATCCTAGCGCCGAACGGACGGCACCTCCGCGTTCAACACATGTACGGTCAGCGTGACGTCTCCTCCTTCTTGATCCAGCAAGGGGAAAGGAGAGGTTGATGAAGATCCAGCAGCACGACGGCGTGGTGGTGGATGCAGCAGTCACCGCAGCAGGGCTTCGCCGAGCTTCTACGAGAGGGAGAGGTGTAGCAGGGGAGAGGGAGGCGCCAAGGCTTAAGGGTCCGGCTGCCCCTCCCTCCCCCTTTTATATAGGCCCACTTGGGGGGGGGGCGCTGGCCCTTGGAGATCAGATCTCCCAAGGGGGGCGGTGGCCAGGGGGGTTGGAGTACCCCCCAAGGCAAGTGGGGCGCCCCCCACCCTAGGGTTTCCAACCCTAGGCGCAGGGGGTGGGCCAAGGGGGCGCACCAGCCCACTATGGGCTGGTTCCCCTCCCCACTTCAGCCCATGGGGCCCTCCGGGATGGGTGGCCCCACCCGTTGGACCCCCGGGACCCATCCGGTGGTCCCGGTAGAATACCGGTGACCTCGAAACTCTCCCGATGGCCGAAACTGCACTTCCTATATGTAATTCTTCACCTCCGGATCATTCCGGAACTCCTCGTGATGTCCGGGATCTCATCCGGGACTCCGAACAACTTTCGGGTTACTGCATATTCATATCTCTACAACCCTAGCGTCACCGAACCTTAAGTGTGTAGACCCTACGGGTTTGATACATGTAGACATGACCGAGACGGTTCTCCGGTCAATAACCAACAGCGGGATCTAGATACCCATGTTGGCTCCCACATGCTCCTCGATGATCTCATCGGATGAACCACGATGTCGAGGATTCAGGCAATCCCGTATACAATTCCCTTTGTCAATCGGTACGTTACTTGCCCGAGATTCGATCGTCGGTATCCCAATACCTCGTTCAATCTCGTTACCGGCAAGTCACTTTACTCGTACCGTAATGCATGATCCCATGACCAGACACTTGGTCACTTTGAGCTCATTATGATGATGCATTACCGAGTGGGCCCAGAGATACCTCTCCGTCATACGGAGTGACAAATCCCAGTCTTGATCCGTGTCAACCCAACAGACACTTTCGGAGATACATGTAGTATACCTTTATAGTCACCCAGTTACGTTGTGACGTTTGGTACACCCAAAGCACTCCTACGGTGTCCGGGAGTTACACGATCTCATGGTCTAAGGAAAAGATACTTGACATTGGAAAAACTCTAGCAAACGAACTATACGATCTTGTGCTATGTTTAGGATTGGGTCTTGTCCATCACATCATTCTCCTAATGATGTGATCTCGTTATCAATGACATCCAATGTCCATAGCCAGGAAACCATGACTATCTGTTGATTAACGAGCTAGTCAACTAGAGGCTTACTAGGGACATGTTGGTGTCTATGTATTCACACATGTATTACAATTTCCGGATAACACAATTATAGCATGAATAAAAGACAATTATCATGAACAAGGAAATATAATAATAATCCTTTTATTATTGCCTCTAGGGCATATTTCCAACAGTCTCCCACTTGCACTAGAGTCAATAATCTAGTTACATTGTGATGAATCGAACACCCATAGAGTTCTGGTGTTGATCATGTTTTGCCCTAGGGAGAGGTTTAGTCAATGGATCTGCGACATTCAGATCCGTATGTACTTTACAAATATCTATGTCTCCATCTTGAACATTTGCACGAATGGAGTTGAAGCGACGCTTGATGTGCCTGGTCTTCTTGTGAAACCTGGGCTCCTTGGCAAGTGCAATAGCTCCAGTGTTGTCACAGAAGAGTTTGATCGGCCCCGACACATTGGGTATGACTCCTAGGTCGGTGATGAACTCCTTCACCCAAATTGCTTCATGTGCTGCCTCCGAGGCTGCCATGTACTCCGCTTCACATGTAGATCCCACCACGACGCTCTGCTTGGAGCTGCACCAGCTTACTGCTCCACCATTCAACATATACACGTATCCGGTTTGTGACTTAGAGTCATCCAGATCTGTGTTGAAGCTAGCGTCGACGTAACCCTTTACGACGAGCTCTTCGTCACCTCCATAAACGAGAAACATGTCCTTAGTCCTTTTCAGGTACTTAAGGATATTCTTGACCGCTGTCCAGTGTTCCTTGCCGGGATTACTTTGGTATATTCCTACCAAACTTACGGCAAGGTTTACATCAGGTCTGGTACACAGCATGGCATACATTATAGACCCTATGGCTGAGGCATAGGGGATGACACTCATCTCTTCTATATCTTCTGCCGTGGTCGGACATTGAGCTGAGCTCAATTTCACACCTTGCAACACAGGCAAGAACCCCTTCTTAGACTGATCCATATTGAACTTTTTAAATATCTTATCAAGGTATGTGCTTTGTGAAAGACCTATGAGGCGTCTTGACCTATCTGTATAGATCTTAATGCCTAATATATAAGCAGCTTCTCCAAGGTCCTTCATTGAAAAACTCTTATTCAAGTAGGCCTTAATGCTGTCCAAAAGTTCTATATCATTTCCCATCAAAAGTATGTCATCTACATATAATATGAGAAATGCTACAGAGCTCCCACTCACTTTCTTGTAAAAGCAGGCTTCTCCATAAGTCTGCATAAACCCAAACGCTTTGATCATCTCATCAAAGCGAATGTTCCAACTCCAAGATGCTTGCACCAGCCCATAAATGGATCGCTGGAGCTTGCATACCTTGTTAGCATTCTTAGGGTCGACAAAACCTTCTGGCTGCATCATATACGGTTCTTCCTTAAGATAACCGTTAAGGAATGCCGTTTTGACGTCCATTTGCCATATCTCATAATCATAGTATGCGGCAATTGCTAACATGATTCGGACGGACTTCAGCTTTGCTACGGGAGAGAATGTCTCATCGTAGTCAACCCCTTGAACTTGTCGATAACCCTTAGCGACAAGCCTAGCTTTATAGATGGTCACATTACCATCCGCGCCTGTCTTCTTCTTAAAGATCCATTTATTTTCTATGGCTCGCCGATCATCGGGCAAGTCAGTCAAAGTCCATACTTCGTTTTCATACATGGATCCTATATCGGATTTCATGGCTTCCAGCCATTTGTCGGAATCCGGGCCCGCCATCGCTTCTTCATAGTTTGAAGGTTCACCGTTGTCCAACAACATGATTTCTAAGACAGGGTTGCCGTACCACTCTGGTGCAGAACGTGTCCTAGTGGACCTACGAAGTTCAGTAGCAACTTGATCTGAAGTTTCATGATCATCATCATTAACTTCCTCTCTAGTTGGTGCAGGCACCTCAGGAACATTTTCTTGAGCTGCGCTACTTACCGGTTCAAGAGTTAATACTTCATCGAGTTCCACTTTCCTCCCACTTATTTCTTTCGAGAGAAACTCTTTCTCTAGAAAGGACCCATTCTTGGCAACAAAGATCTTGCCTTTGGATCTGAGGTAGAAGGTATACCCAACAGTTTCTTTAGGGTATCCTATGAAGACACATTTTTCCGACTTGGGTTCGAGCTTTTCAGGTTGAAGTTTCTTGACATAAGCATCGCATCCCCAAACTTTTAGAAACGACAGCTTAGGTTTCTTCCCAAACCATAATTCATACGGTGTCGTCTCAATGGATTTCGACGGAGCCCTATTTAAAGTGAATGCGGCAGTCTCTAAAGCATAGCCCGAAAATGACAGCGGTAAATCGGTAAGAGACATCATAGATCGCACCATATCCAATAGAGTGCGATTACGACGTTCGGACACACCATTACGCTGAGGTGTTCCAGGCGGTGTGAGTTGTGAAACTATTCCACATTTTCTTAAGTGTGTGCCAAATTCGTGACTCAAGTATTCTCCTCCATGATCTGATTGCAAAAACTTGATTTTTCTGTCACGTTGATTCTCAACCTCACTCTGAAATTCCTTGAACTTTTCAAAGGTTTCAGACTTGTGTTTCATTAATTAGACATACCCATATCTACTCAAGTCATCAGTGAGGGTGAGAACATAATGATAGCCACCACGGGCCTCAACACTCATTGGACCGCACACATCAGTATGTATGATTTCCAATAGGTTGGTTGCTCGCTCCATTGTTCCTGAGAACGGAGTCTTGGTCATCTTACTCACGAGGCATGGTTCGCACGTGTCAAATGATTCGTAATCAAGAGACTCTAAAAGTCCATCTGCATGGAGCTTCTTCATGCGTTTGACACCTATGTGACCAAGGCGGCAGTGCCACAAGTATGTGGGACTATCATTATCAACCTTACATCTTTTGGTATTCACACTATGAATATGTGTAGCATTACGCTCGAGATTCATTAAGAATAAACCATTCACCATAGGAGCATGACCATAAAACATATCTCTCATATAAATAGAACAACCGTTATTCTCGGATTTAAATGAGTAGCCATCTCGAATTAAACGAGATCCTGATACAATGTTCATGCTCAAAGCTGGTACTAAATAACAATTATTGAGGTTTAAAACTAATCTCGTGGGTAAATGTAGAGGTAGCGTGCCGACGGCGATCACATCGACCTTGGAACCATTCCCGACGCACATCGTCACCTCGTCCTTCGCCAGTCTCCGTTTATTCCGCAGCTCCTGCTTTGAGTTACAAATGTGAGCAACCGCACCGGTATCAAATACCCAGGAGCTACTACGAATACTGGTAAGGTACACATCAATTACATGTATATCACATATACCTTTTGTGTTGCCGGCCTTCTTGTCCGCTAAGTATTTGGGGCAGTTCTGCTTCCAGTGACCACTTCCCTTACAATAAAAGCACTCAGTCTCGGGCTTGGGTCCATTCTTTGGCTTCTTCCCGGCAGCTTGCTTACCGGGCGCGGCAACTCCCTTGTCGTCCTTCTTGAAGTTCTTTTTACCCTTGCCTTTCTTGAACTTGGTGGTTTTATTGACCATCAACACTTGATGTTCCTTTTTGACTTCTACCTCTGCTGATTTCAGCATTGAAAATACCTCAGGAATGGTCTTTTCCATCCCCTGCATATTGAAGTTCATCACAAAGCTCTTGTAGCTTGGTGGAAGCGACTGAAGGATTCTGTCAATGACCGCGTCATCCGGGAGATTAACTCCCAGCTGAGTTAAGCGGTTATGTAATCCAGACATAGTGAGTATGTGCTCACTGACAGAACTATTTTCCTCCATCTTACAGCTGAAGAACTTGTCGGAGACTTCATATCTATCGACCCGGGCATGAGCTTGAAAAACCATTTTCAGCTCTTCGAACATCTCATATGCTCCGTGTCTCTCAAAACGCTTTTGGAGCCCCGGTTCTAAGCTGTAAAGCATGCCGCACTGAACGAGGGAGTAGTCATCAGCACGTGTCTGCCAAGCGTTCATAACGTCTTGGTTCTGTGGGACAGGTGCGTCACCTAGCGGTGCTTCTAGGACATAATCTTTCTTGGCAGCTATGAGGATGATCCTCAGGTTCCGGACCCAGTCTGTATAATTGCTGCCATCGTCTTTCAGCTTGGTTTTCTCTAGGAACGCGTTGAAGTTGAGGACAACGTTGGCCATTTGATCTACAAGACATATTGTAAAGATTTTAGACTAAGTTCATGATGATTAAGTTCATCTAATCAAATTATATAATGAACTCCCACTCAGATAGACATCCCTCCAGTCATCTAAGTATAACATGATCCGAGTTAACTAGGCCGTGTCCGATCATCACGTGAGACGGACTAGTCAACATCGGTGAACATCTTCATGTTGATCGTATCTTCTATACAACTCATGCTCGACCTTTCGGTCTTTTGTGTTCCGAGGCCATGTCTGTACATGCTAGGCTCGTCAAGTCAACCTAAGTGTTTGCATGTGTAAATCTGTCTTACACCCGTTGTATGTGAACGTTGGAATCTATCACACCCGATCATCACGTGGTGCTTCGAAACAACGAACTGTCGCAACGGTGCACAGTTAGGGGGAACACTTTCTTGAAATTATTATGAGGGATCATATTATTTACTACCGTCGTTCTAAGTAAACAAGATGCAAAAACATGATAAACATCACATGCAATCAAATAATAATAGTGACATGATATGGCCAATATCACATAGCTCCTTTGATCTCCATCTTGGGGCTCCATGATCATCTTGTCACCGGCATGACACCATGATCTCCATCATCGTGTCTCCATGAAGTTTCTCACCAACTATTACTTCTACTACTATGGCTAACATGTTTAGCAATAAAGTAAAGTAATTTACATGGCGTTTCTCAATGACACGCAGGTCATACAAAAATAAAGACAACTCCTATGGCTCCTGCCGGTTGTCATACTCATCGACATGCAAGTCGTGATTCCTATTACAAGAACATGATCTCATACATCACATATATATCATTCATCATTCATCACAACTTTGGCCATATCACATCACAAAGCACTTGCTGCAAAAACAAGTTAGACGTCCTCTAATTGTTGTTGCAAGTTTTACGTGGCTGCAATAGGGTTCTAGCAAGAACGTTTTCTTACCTACGTAAAAGCCACAACGTGATTTATCAACTTCTATTTACCCTCCATAAGGACCCTTTTCATCGAATCCGCTCCAACTAAAGTGGGAGAGACAGACACCCGCTAGCCACCTTATGCAACTAGTGCATGTCAGTCGGTGGAACCAGTCTCATGTAAGTGTACGTGTAAGGTCGGTCCGGGCCGCTTCATCCCACAATACCGCTGAAGCAAAATAAGACTAGTAGCGGCAAGAAAGTTGACAACATCTACGCCCACAACAAATTGTGTTCTACTCGTGCAAAGAGAACTATGCATAAACCTGGCTCATGATGCCACTGTTGGGGAACGATGCAGAAAACAAAAAATTTCCTACGGTTTCACCAAGATCCATCTATGAGTTCATCTAGCAATGAGTGATCGGATGCATCTACATACCTTTGTAGATCGCGAGCGGAAGCGTTCAAAGAACGGGGATGAGGGAGTCGTACTCGACGTGATCCAAATCACCGGAGATCCTAGCGCCGAACGGACGACACCTCCGCGTTCAACACACGTACGGTCAGCGCGACGTCTCCTCCTTCTTGATCCAGCAAGGGGAAAGGAGAGGTTGATGAAGATTCAGCAGCACGACAGCGTGGTGGTGGATGCAGCAGTCACCGCAGCAGGGCTTCGCCGAGCTTCTACGAGAGGGAGAGGTGTAGCAGGGGAGAGGGAGGCGCCAAGGCTTAAGGGTCCGGCTGCCCCTCCCTCCCCCACTTTATATAGGCCCCCTTGGGGGGGGGGGGCGCCGGCCCTTGGAGATCAGATCTCCCAAGGGGGCGGCGGCCAGGGGTGTTGGAGTACCCCCCAAGGCAAGTGGGGCGCCCCCCACCCTAGGGTTTCCAACCCTAGGCGCAGGGGGTGGGCCAAGGGGGCACACCAGCCCACTATGGGCTGGTTCCCCTCCCCACTTCAGCCCATGGGGCCCTCCGTGATGGGTGGCCCCACCCGTTGGACCCCCGGGACCCATCCGGTGGTCCCGGTACAATACCGGTGACCCCGAAACTCCCCCGATGGCCGAAACTGCACTTCCTATATATAATTCTTCACCTCCGGACCATTCCGGAACTCCTCGTGACGTCCGGGATCTCATTCGGGACTCCGAACAACTTTCGGGTTACTGCATATTCATATCTCTACAACCCTAGCGTCACCGAACCTTAAGTGTGTAGACCCTACGGGTTCGGGAGACATGTAGACATGACCGAGACGGTTCTCCGGTCAATAACCAACAGCGGGATCTGGATACCCATGTTGGCTCCCACATGCTCCTCGATGATCTCATCGGATGAACCACGATGTCGAGGATTCAGGCAATCCCGTATACAATTCCCTTTGTCAATCGGTACGTTACTTGCCCGAGATTCGATCGTCGGTATCCCAATACCTCGTTCAATCTCGTTACCGGCAAGTCACTTTACTCGTACCGTAATGCATGATCCCATGACCAGACACTTGGTCACTTTTAGCTCATTATGATGATGCATTACCGAGTGGGCCCAGAGATACTTCTCCGTCATACGGAGTGACAAATCCCAGTCTTGATCCGTGTCAACCCAACAGACACTTTCGGAGATACCCGTAGTATACCTTTATAGTCACCCAGTTACGTTGTAACGTTTGGTACACCCAAAGCACTCCTACGGTGTCCGGGAGTTACACGATCTCATGGTCTAAGGAAAAGATACTTGACATTGGAAAAACTCTAGCAAACGAACTATACGATCTTGTGCTATGTTTAGGATTGGGTCTTGTCCATCACATCATTCTCCTAATGATGTGATCTCGTTATCAATGACATCCAATGTCCATAGCCAGGAAACCATGACTATCTGTTGATTAACGAGCTAGTCAACTAGAGGCTTACTAGGGACATGTTGGTGTCTATGTATTCACACATGTATTACGATTTCCGGATAACACAATTATAGCATGAATAAAAGACAATTATCATGAACAAGGAAATATAATAATAATCCTTTTATTATTTCCTCTAGGGCATATTTCCAAAACAGTTTCCTTTGGGTATCCTATGAAGACACATTTCTCCGATTTGGATTCGAGCTTATTAGGTTGAAGCTTTTTCACATAAGCATCGCAACCCCAAACTTTAAGAAATGACAACTTTGGTTTTTTGCCAAACCACAGTTCATAAGGCGTCGTCTCAAGGGATTTTGATGATGCCCTATTTAACGTGAATGCGCCCGTCTCTAAAGCATAACCCCAAAATGATAACGTTAAATCAGTAAGAGACATCATAGATCGCACTATATCTAGTAAAGTACGATTACGATGTTCGGACACACCATTAAGTTGTGCTGTTCCGGGTGGCGTGAGTTGCGAAACTATTCCGCATTGTTTCAAGTGAATACCAAACTCGTAACTTAAATATTCTCCTCCACGATCAGATCGTAGAAACTTTATTTTCTTGCTACGATGATTTTCAACTTCACTTTGAAATTCTTTGAACTTTTCAAATGTTTCAGACTTATGTTTCATTAAGTAGATATACCCACATCTGCTTAAATCATCTGTGAAGGTGAGAAAATAATGATACCCGCCGCGAGCCTCAACATTCATCGAACCACATACATCTGTATGTATGATTTCCAACAAATCTGTTGCTCGCTCTATAGTTCCGAAAAACGGCGTTTTAGTCATCTTGCCCATGAGGCACGGTTCGCAAGTACCAAGTGATTCATAATGAAGTGGTTCCAAAAGTCCATCAGTATGGAGTTTCTTCATGCGCTTTACACCAATATGACCTAAACAGCAGTGCCACAAATAAGTTACACAATCATTATCAACTCTGCATCTTTTGGCTTCAATATTATGAATATGTTATCACTACTATCGAGATTCAACAAAAATAGACCACTCTTCAAGGGTGCATGACCATAAAAGATATTACTCATATAAATAGAACAACCATTATTCTCTGATTTAAATGAATAACCGTCTCGCATCAAACAAGATCCAGATATAATGTTCATGCTCAACGCTGGCACCAAATAACAATTATTCAGGTCTAAAACTAATCCCGAAGGTAGATGTAGAGGTAGCGTGCCGACCGCGATCACATCGACTTTGGAACCATTTCCCCATCGCATCGTCACCTCGTCCTTACCAATCTTCGCTTAATCCGTAGTCCCTGTTTCGAGTTGCAAATATTAGCAACAGAACTAGTATCAAATACCCAGGTGCTACTGTGAGCATTAGTAAGGTACACATCAATAACATGTATATCACATATACCTTTGTTCACCTTGCCATCCTTCTTATCCGTCAAATACTTGGGGCAGTTCCGCTTCCAGTGACCAGTCTGTTTGCAGTAGAAGCTTCTTCCCTTTACCCTTTTTCTTGAAACTAGTGGTCTTGTTGACCATCAACACTTGATGCTCCTTTTTGATTTATACCTCCGCAGCCTTTAGCATCGCGAAGAGCTTGGGAATTGTCTTATTCATCCCTTGCATATTATAGTTCATCACGAAGCTTTTATAGCTTGGTGGAAGTGATTGAAGAACTCTGTCAATGACACTATCAATAGGAAGATTAACTCCCAGTTGAGTCAAGTGATTATGATACCATGACATTTTGAGTATATGTTCACTGACAGAACTATTCTCCTCCATCTTGCAGCTATAGAACTTATTGGAGACTTCATATCTCTCAATCCGGGCATTTGCTTGAAATATTAACTTTAACTCCTGGAACATCTCATATGCCCCATGACGTTCAAAACGTCGTTGAAGTCCCGTTTCTAAGCCGTAAAGCATGGCACACTGAACTATCGAGTAGTCATCAGCTTTACTCTGCCAGACGTTCTTAACGTCATCAGCAGCATCTGCAGCAGGCCTGGCACCCAGCGGTGCTTCCAGGACGTAATTCTTCTGTGCAGCAATGAGGATAACCCTCAAGTTACGGACCCAGTCTGTGTAATTGCTACCATCATCTTTCAACTTTGCTTTCTCAAGGAACACATTAAAATTTAACGAAACAACAACACGGGCCATCTATCTACAATCAACATAGACAAGCAAAATACTATCAGGTACTAAGTTCATGATAAATTTAAGTTCAATTAATCATATTACTCTAATCCTCTAATCCTCTAAGTGATCACGCGATCCAAATCTACCAAACCATGTCCGATCATCACGTGAGATGGAGTAGTTTCAATGGTGAACATCACTATGTTGATCATATCTACTATATGATTCACGCTCGACCTTTCGGTCTCAGTGTTCCGAGGCCATATCTGCATATGCTAGGCTCGTCAAGTTTAACCTGAGTATTCCGCGTGTGCAACTGTTTTGCACCCGTTGTATTTGAACGTAGAGTCTATCACACCCGATCATCACGTGGTGTCTCAGCACGAAGAACTTTCGCAACGGTGCATACTTAGGGAGAACACTTATACCTTGATAATTTAGTGAGAGATCATCTTATAATGCTACCGTCAATCAAAGCAAGATAAAGATGCATAAAAGATAAACATCACATGCAATCAATATAAGTGATATGATATGGCCATCATCATCTTGTGCTTGTGATCTTCATCTCCGAAGCACCGTCATGATCACCATTGTCACCGGCACGACACTTTGATCTCCATCGTAGCATCGTTGTCGTCTCGCCAACTTATGCTTCTACGACTATCACTACCGCTTAGTGATAAAGTAAAGCATTACAAGGCGATTGCATTGTATACAATAAAGCGATAACCATCTGGCTCCTGCCAGTTGCCGATAACTCGGTTACAAAACATGATCATCTCATACAATAAAATATAGCATCATGCCTTGACCATATCACATCACAACATGCCCTGCAAAAACAAGTTAGACGTCCTCTGCTTTGTTGTTGCAAGTTTTACGTGGCTGCTATGGGCTGAGCAAGAACCGTTCTTATCTACGCATCAAAACCACACCGATAGTTTGTCAAGTTAGTGTTGTTTTAACCTTCTCAAGGACCGGGCGTAGACACACTTGGTTCAACTAAAGTTGGAGAAACTGACACCCACTAGCCACCTATGTGCAAAGCACGTCGGTAGAACCAGTCTCACGTAAGCGTACGCGTAATGTCGGTCCGGACCGCTTCATCCAACAATACCGCTGAACCAAAGTATAACATGCTGGTAAGCAGTATGACTTATATCGTCCACAACTCACTTGTGTTCTACTCGTGCATATAACATCTACGCATAAAACCAGGCACGAACTATGTAGACATGACCGAGACATGTCTCCGGTCAATAACCAATAGCGGAACCTGGATGCTCATATTGGCTCCTACATATTTTAAGAAGATCTTTATCGGTCAAACCGCATAACAACATACATTGTTCCCTTTGTCATCGGTATGTTACTTGCCCGAGATTTGATCGTCGGTATCTTAATACCTAGTTCATTCTCGTTACTGGCAAGTCTCTTTACTTGTTCTGTAATACATCATCCCGCAACTAACTCATTAGTTGCAATGCTTGCAAGGCTTATAGTGATGTGCATTACCGAGTGGGCCCAGAGATACCTCTCCGACAATCGGAGTGAATCCTAATCTCGAAATACGCCAACCCAACAAGTACCTTCGGAGACACCTGTAGAGCACCTTTATAATCACCCAGTTACGTTGTGACGTTTGGTAGCACACAAAGTGTTCCTCCGGTAAACGGGAGTTGCATAATCTCATAGTCATAGGAACATGTATAAGTCATGAAGAAAACAATAGCAGAATACTAAACGATCGTGTGCTAAGCTAACGGAATGGGTCAAGTCAATCACATCGTTCTCCTAATGACGTGATCCCGTTAATCAAATGACAACTCATGTCAATGGCTAGGAAACATAACCATCTTTGATCAACGAGCTAGTCAAGTAGATGCATACTAGTGATACTATGTTTGTTTATGTATTCACACAAGTATTGTGTCTCCGGTTAATACAATTCTAGCATGAGTAATAAACATTTATCATGATATAACTTTATTATTGTTTCTAGGGCATATTTCCTTCAATGCCAAGTCCAGGAGGAGCCCAAGCCACTTCCCTTGGCCCCGATGTCAGATCTCAGCCAGGGTTTGGGCAACGACGCAAGGAAATTAAGAGGTTAAAAGGGGAATAAGGGGGGAGAGAGAGAGGAGAGAAGGTTGTTGCCCATGGTTATTAACTTACTAGAAGATAGAATTTAGTAATAAAAAATTCCTATATGCTGGAGTTATTAGTCGGTTTTGTTTTATGGACCACCTTAATGAGTTCTTAGAGGCGGTTGCTTTTCAGAAGGACCCTAGTTAGGTTTCCAAACAGAATAACCGCCTATACCAGGTCACTATAGGGGGCTTGAAGCTTGTTTGCTAAAAAGAACCGCCGTGGCCCGCCTCTAGCACTCGTTTTTACTAGTGCAATGTCCACGATTTGTTTAGAACGGGTGATAGAAAGCTTCTCTTATTGCCTATTTGTCCTGACGGACCGACCAAATTTGCAATTCAACAGGCTCCCCCATTTCGTCCCGGACGATTTGGACTATCCAAAACCCCCCCAGCCAAACCCCAAACCGAGGCGAGTAGGCGAATCCGGATCGTCTGCCACGTCAAATCCGGCAACCCGACCCCACCAGTATTTTCTTTTCCCGTCAGACCCCTCCCCTTCATGTCCGATTTTCTGCTAGAGTCCTCTCCTTCTCGCAGTAGCCCTCTCCTTTTAAACCCCACCACGCTGCCCCCACCTCGCCTGGCCACCCCGGTTTGCCTTCGCCATGGCACCCCCTCCCTTTCCCACCTTGTTTCACGCCAGGACGTCAAGGAGGAGTTACACACCACTCCCATGTATTTTTCGTTCTAACCACCATCATCATGGAGGAAAATGTAATCGCCTCCAAGGAGGAGGAGGCACTCGCCGCCCATCGTGCTGCCGGAGCCAAAGAGGAGGAGGAGGTGTGCTCCGCCCCTCACTCCTACCGAGCCAAGAAGGGGGCACACATTGCCTGTCATGTCGCCATCGCAAAAGAGTTGTGCGCCACCCATCACGCCGCCATAGCGGAAGACGAGGAGCGCTCCTTTTGTCGAGCTCTCCGTTGGGCCGCCCAGGAGGAGTTTCGCACAGAACGTCACCGCAACAGAGCCACCCTCGCTGCTTATGCCACCAAGGAATCTGAATCTTATATCTCAAAGGTCTCTTCCAAGAAGGTGTCTGTAGTGATAATCACATAAAAATCTAGAAGGTCTATTTGGATGCGATGTTGAACATCTGCATATTTCTCTGCGATCAATGGTTGAATTTTGTGAGGAAAACAGGGGATGCCATTGGTTAACACAACATTTTGAGGGTGTCCACGGACAAACGAGGTTGCCCGTTTGGGGTTTTAGGTTGGAGATGCTCTTACCTCTCCCGGCTCAAACTACGACTACACTAAACAGGGAAGGAACGACAATTGTAAGGAAATGAGTATTGCTGGAAAATAGTACGTACTAGAGATTACCAAGAACAAACAGGGTTTAGCAGTTACAACAATACAAATGATGAGCAGAGGTAACCAAATGAATTTTAGTGACCACCATCAGAAGATGAACTATCTCGTTTGCCATTGTTTTGCTTCCATCTTTATCAATGTGAAGCACTCATTTTTCAACCCACGGTGGCACGAATCCGTAGCCCCTTAATCAGTGGACGGTCGTTTTAGAGCGTTGCACGTCAGCCGCGTCTAAATAAATCTTTCACGAGACATCTTAGCACAATATTACAGTCCTTCAGGAAGATGCAACACAATATTACAGTCATTCAGGAACATGCATTAAAACGAAACAGTTTTGGGCAGAAGCTTTGAGGAAATGGTGAATTGGTGAACATCTTAGCACTGCCTGACATCTAACCACAAACAAGCCTTAATTACATGAAGCATTGCAGCCCGCAATTGTTAATAACATGCATCAAGAAAGAGCTAAGCTCTTCGAAAGTGTGGTTAGGCTACTGTATTATCTCGTCTTCGGTGATGAACGACCACAGATAAACTGGCAGATGTCCCTGTTCCCGCTGCTGTGACCAGTCGTTCTTCATTCCTTTAGAGATCCTCCAGCTCTTCACCAGCTGAAATGCTCCAAAAGGTTCCTTCTGAATTCCTGAAATAGTAGGGTTGGTGACATAGTTACCAATTTGTCATTACAAGACCAAAAGCATAAGGTTCCCACCATCTCATTGTATGATCCTACAACCTAACAACATTGCTACGAACATGAGCTTGTTCAAAGTCCAGGGCCCAAATTCCAACCCCAAGACATACTGATTGTTAGTAGTTGTTGTTAAATGGGGCTGATCAGTTGACCCCTCAATCAAATTTGACAGACACATTAGCAAAATAAGGTCGTTCCCCTTTTCTTGCTAGAAGGAAAATGATATGACATGGTCGGGACTCCTTGGGTGGTAGCCGTATTATTCATGGACCTTCCCAACAATTCAAAAACTGACATAGAACAAACCGCGATATGTGTATGCAGTATGCTCATATTTATCACATATAATCTGCTATGTCTGAACAAAGCATCACATATTTATTTTTTTGCATTAATTTATTAAAATATCGGAAGGGGAGCCTTGGCGCAGTGGTAAAGCTGCTGCCTTGTGACCATGAGGTCATGGGTTCAAGTCCTGGAAACAGCCTCCTACAGAAATGTAGGGAAAGGCTGCGTACTATAGACCCAAAGTGGTCGGACCCTTCCTTGGACCCTGCGCAAGCGGGAGCTACATGCACCAGGTTGCCCTTTTTATTAAAATATCGCTTAACATATTTATACTGACCAGAAGGTGGATTTGACATGGTGAGGGTGTTAAGATGCCTCCGTCCCAAAATAAGTGTCTCAACTTTGTACTAAGGTTGAGACGCTTATTTTGGGACGGAGGGAGTAGCTGATTTACCATTGTGATAAACGGAAGAACAATGGATATGCCTGTGGCCATCATAGCATTGCCTCGCAGTGCAATATGACCAGTTGACCAGATGTACTGAACTGCAAATGATTACAGGAGATAATTGTTCAGATCATATTTGCTTTTTTTAACAGGAATGCTCAGTACATATTTCTTACTGCTTAACGTCACCTTATAGGCAAGTATAATTGGTGATTCTCTAGCCCACCATATGATTTCCTAAAGTAAAAGACCGTTGAAGTTGGCTCTGTCTGGTTTCTGAAGGACGCAAAATGTAAAATTCTAACTTGTATATGGCTGCAAGGAAAATCAAAGCTGCTCTTCCAAACATAACCAGGCCCTATATAACTATGCTTGAAGACATTGGCCTTTTAGGACAGCATAACAGGGAAGAAAAGGTCATCTTTAGAAAAACAGAGACAAACATCCAAGGTAGGTACTGTTTGGCCCCATACTCAAACGGCATCCCAGTCTGCTAAGCAACAATGTCCTTAAAACCACAAATATTTTTTCTGGACAAGAAAAGGCGCTTGCTGTTAGCTGCTCCCTCCATTTCAAAAGAACTGAAGTTGTAGGATTGTCCTAAGTGAAACTTTTTGAAGTTTGGTAAAGTCTATAGAAAAATCTGCTAAGATCCACAATGTTAAACACTCCCTCCGTCCCAAAATAAGTGTCCCAACCTTAGTACAACTTTGGGACAAAGGGAGTATATTATATGATAATACATATCATAATGAATCTAACGAAGCAGATTTGGTGTTGTAGATGTTGATATGTTTTTATATAGACTTGGTCAAAGTTAATGAAGTTTGACTTAGGACAAACCTATAACTTCAATTATTTTGGAACAGAGGGAGTATATTCCATTTTTCAATCTCCAATGCATTTGTAGCTGCAGGAAAAAGAAAAGCAAAACATGAGGCAATGATATAAACAAATTGTTATGTGGGGTGACAAAATGACATGAGAGAGCTCTGCAAAGATCTTGAAAAGAAAGCTTCCTAATAATGTAAGCATTGTAATATCCTAAATTCTGGAATGTGCGTTCGATACGATGCATCAATATGCACATACCTCTGAACCATCAGAGAGCATCCATTCTCTCAAGTCACTAGCTTTGCTTCATTCAGGTGCACTAAGAATCAATTGAGCCAACAAGACATTCATTAAGAGAGTTCAGTTCCTTCTTCTCCCTCACTTTCCTCGTCCAGTTCACCACAATAGTTGCAGCTTTCTCTGCTTTTCCTTGGTGGCAATGCAGCCCTCATCATGGTGGCATACTCCTCCCTGATAGCAACAAGTGGATGTGCATGCTTCTCAAGCAGCTGGCTCGTGCCACCGTAAGCTTCTCTGAGTACAACTGTCTGTGTGCCATGTATCCTTGAAAGGTAAAAAATGCCGGGGTGACGCTCAAATACCTTGGTAAACTTCTGTGGCATGCCAAGAAGCATCCTCATGTTGCTCACGTTGTGGCGCTCTGTCCTCTTTGCCAATGTGAGGTGCAGCAGCTCATGGAACACTCCGACATTCCGCTTCTCTGACACATCAGTGCGACGGTCAAGGCCGGAGGCGTCGGCGTACGGGTTAGTGTATGGAAGCGTCTGCCACTCCTTCAGCCAGTCCATAGACTTGCTCCTCAGGCCAAACCCCCTCGTGAAGCTCACCGGAAATGGGAGGCAGGTGGTGTCGCCGCCCGCCGCAGCCTTCTCGAGTTCCGAGACAGCCAGACGGTCGTCCCAGGAGAGGAGGTGGAGCCAGATGCGCTCGTCACCCTCGGGCTGCCTAAGGGCGAAGTGGTCAGGGTGGCGACCGAGGATTGATGCGCGGTAGTCGCGGGGCAGGCCCAAGTCCCAGCGGAGAAGGTCGACAGTGTGGAGCGGGAGCGACCGCGGCAGGGTGAGCATGAGGAGGCGGCGGAGGCGAGCGAGCAGGTCGGGCCCCGAGGCGTCCAGGCAGTCCAGTTCCCGGCACCGGAGGCCGAGCGCTGCGTCCGTGAGGGACACGCCGCCTCCACCGCGGCGGGAGAGCGCGAACAGGGTGTGGTATCTGCGGAGGAAGGCGAGCGCAGCGGCCGCGGAGCCAAACATCCTGTGGACGGACTTGTCGGCGAGGAGCTCGGGGCACGAGATGCGGTGGCCGGGCCGCGAGGACGCGAGGTCGAGCAGGTGGTGGGCAGCGCGGAGGTGGCGCTGCCGCGACAACGCCCCGTCGAGCGCCGGATCCTTGACCAACTTCAGCTTCACGTTAACCAGCGTCGCGCGCTGCTCCGCCGCAAACAATGGCGCCTCCCACCATCTTCTCCTCCTCCCCATCACCGCCACCAGCAAGTGCCCCGCCATGGAACGAGACTCGCCGCTGCCCAGGTGCTCGTTTTCGCGGACCGCCACGCTCGCCCGCCGTCACCGGACCAGGAGGCCGAGAAGAAAGGAGACAAGGAGGAGTAGGAGGAAACCTAGCAGCGTAAAGGGGGCGGCGGCGGCGGCCGGCGCGGTCGCGAGGCAGGAGCGCGGCTCTGTTTCCCCCTCTGTCTCTCGGGGGAGCACGGCTGCCCGCTCCTCTCTTGTTTTTCTTTTTTAAGAAAAGACATGCAAAGGCATTTTTTCTAATAGTATATTTTTTTGAACATAATTTTGTCTAATATAATTACTCCTCTGAAAAATGTAAGACTGCTTAGATCATTAAAGTAGTGAACTAAACAACAGGGCCATCTTCAGAAATTTGAGGCCCCATGCGAATTCTAAGATGGGGCCTTAAAATTCAAAAATGACGTGTGTCGTAGCTTTCTAAATATCGATGGATGACCACTCGTAAATAGTGGTAGGAGAAAATTGTTTTTTTAGTGTGGCAAAATAGATATCATCATTTTTTTTAAATATGTTCATAGAAAAGGTAACATATATAAAATGTAATCAACATAACTAACAATAATTTGCTCATACGAACATAACAAAACTAGCATAGGATGTCAATAGATACCACTCAGAGTATTATTCACTACCATCTTTTTTCTACTTTAGAAAAGTCGCCACTATCAATTTATAAAAAATATGGAACTATATCCTGTTAAAAAAGATGAATTATTCGTATGCTCATTCCCTTGTTGATCTTCTATAGAACATGTAGTCATGTACACAAAGCAAACACATATGCGAAAGCACGGTATATCATACCTTTGCAACATGTTGGTAGTTTAAGGGAAAGGGAGTGGGAATTTATGAGATGGAGTTGTTTGAGGGATTATACTTGGGAAGTGACATGTTAGTCCCCGTCCCACATTTGGTACGGCATGAGATTATTTATGAGAATAATTTTTATGGACAATAAAAAAGAAGGGTAGGTTACGTGAGATGTGCTCCTATTTGATGTTGCATCTGCAGATTAGGGAGTAGTTAGCGGTGGCCGGTTTGTTTGGAAGAAATATTTCTGCCACCGCACATATTTAGCTAGGATGTTCGTGGGTTTTCTCCTTTTGTTGTGGGAGGTGGGCCACCAAATATGTAACGACATGTTTTTAGACGTCTAATTCCCATTCCTCGGTTGAATTATCAGCCCCCTCCTCCCCGGTAGAGATCGATGGGAGTTAGCCCTCCTAATTCCCGTTCCCCTTCCCTTGCTAATTCCCAAACCCCTAAACCAATCAACGGATTTTTAATCTCACTAATCTTAAACTCCCATTCCCTACCTCCAACTCACGATCACATCCTAAAATTTAGGAGATTACATGTGAGCGTGTATACAAATGTACAAACATATATGTTACATATCAACATATGATGAACTTTAGTTCTTCCAATCCGAAATCTCGCCGTCTCTATCCGCCTATGCAAAACCTCCACTTGCATTTGTTGTCTTGTCGCCGGTCGTACACGTGTGTCGGTGTATGCCGCTCTTGGCTGCTAAGGTCTTTGCGGCTTGCGCTTCGTCCGAAAAAGTTTAAAATAAACCTTGAATTTGTAAACAAAAAATAAATCGACCTCTGAATTTTGAATCTCGGAAATTGGCACTCTCAACTTGTCAATCCCGGTGTTGGACCTTAGACCTGTTTGGCACACTGAAAATACTACGATTCAGACCGGGATAGCATGCTACTCTCACTGAGGACTGGGGCTCGTGTGTCATATCCATTCTCGTTCCTTGTTTTTGCAGCCGGCGAACTGGCGCTCGTGGAGGCGCTAGGTAGTGGAGCCCCCGCCGCGGCCGGATAAGTGTGCTCGTATAGTGGCAAAAATAACAAATTTGACCTCTGGACGAAAAGAATTCACAAAATAAACTGTCTTTGAAAAAAATTTCACTCCACTGACATTTTCGTGTAGCGCCCGACGGCCAGGCGTCACACTGCACTGTGCAGCGCCTAACTGACAGGCGCTACACGTCTGGTCAGTGTCGTATCCCGAAACATCTGAAAATTGCTAAGTCAGTGTGCAACGCCTAAGAGCAACTCTAGCAGACCCCACAAAACGCCGGCCTGCAAAACGCGTTTGCAGTTCGCGTAAAACAGCTTTTGCGGGCCGGCGCAGGCTGGCACAGATGCAGACCCCGCAAACGGATCCGTAAAAAAGTATATTCGTGGAATATGTTTTTTTACGGGTCGACTATGCGGGTTCTGCTCGGACACCACCGTGACGACCCGTAAACATATAAACTGCAAATCTCGCATTTGACATAGAATTTCACAAACAAGTTTAAATTCAAATGACACAAACAGTTTTACGCGTAAATAGATGCCAAGTTCATTACGGCTAACGCAAAAGAGGGCCCTGCAAAAGGTTTGCGCCCATGTCCGACATCATCTTGATCGATCTTCACTCCACGCCATCGAGTCCACCTTGGAGTTCATCGGCGCCACCGAATCCACCTTCGGCGCTTGTTTCAACTCCCGCACCGAAATCATCCATATTGCCATCATATGGAGCGGAGAAAACATCACCGGCTGACGCCACCATTCTTCTCTTCAAGATTTCCCTCCTTGCCATATCATGCCATGTTTTGGTGAGGTCGTCCATGTCATTGCGGTTCATTGACATGATCTTGTTCTCTTCGGCGAGCAACATGGACATAGATTTGTTTTCGGCGGCTCGTGCTCTTCTCTCCTCGATGGCAGCTTTGCGCAGCCTCTCTTCCTTGAGCAACTGCCACTTTTCTTGCTTCTCCTTCGCCTTCTTCTCGGCCAACTCTTTCTTGATCTCCAACGATTTCAACAACATCGACTCGTTGGATTGCAACATGGCATCAATCTTCTCCGTCAAGCTTGATGCTTCTTGCTCTCTCTTCATCTTCTCCTTGGTCTTCTTGTCACCATCGGGCTTGTGCAAATTTCTTGGGCCATCATCATCCTCATCTTCATCCATGTTTGTAAGTGAGCCTCTCTTTGGTGGGGATTCTTTGTCGATCAACTTCCACTTCTCGCACTTTTAGAGCAACTCCCAACAATGCTCTAGTTTGAAAAATTTGCCTTCTGAAGCTTCCATGCCCTTGTATCTATGTTGAGCAATCTTTCCTACACAATGTGAACAAAGTGATCCAATCACTTCTCATGATACAATATGATGATGCACAATTTGAACAAAGGCAAAACAAACTCACATAGTCGGACTCCACGGTGCCACTTGGAGGTGCATTGCGTACTTGCTCCAAGCAAGCTGCACATAGGCTTGATGTTCTCCCAACACCCTTGAAGCGACCGAAATGTGCGTGGAATCCTATTGGGATACTTTGCCATAATGCGGAAGTATTGATCTTCGATCCTTTGCCAATATCTCTTGGAAGTTTGAGATGTACCCGTGCATGCATCAAGAGACACCGCACTCCATGCTTGAATCAAAGCTTGATCTTCCAAGACCGTGTAGTTCTTCGATCTTATGCTTTTCCCAGTTTTTGCTTGCGATTGCTCAAACGCTTCCACTTCGATCTCCTCCAATTCGTCAGCACAACCATGATCATCCACGCCGACCTCCGTTTCATTGTACTCGAATGGTTCAAAAGGGGCTTGATCAATGTCAACCGCGTTCGTGTCCAACAAGTTCACGAATTCGGTTGTTCCATTGTTCGAACCACCGTTGTAGCGAACGATAACAAGTCACGGGCTATCGAGAATAATGGTGAAAAATGAAAGGGAATCGCCAAGACCGAAGGCTCATACCTTCCGGCCATTTCGTCGAACACCTCGTTCGCGGGGGGAGCGACACCGTTAAAAGGCATCGCCGGAGCACCTCCTTGCGGCGGGATGGAGCGAGAGGTTGAAGAAGGTGGCTTCTTTGAAGCCGGAACCTTCCTCCGCTTTACGCCCGCGACCTTGCCGACCTTCTCCGCTGCCGGCTGGGATCGCGCTGCCGCGTTGGCGCCCGGAGCACGAACCATCGCGGCGGGGGCGACCGGATTCCCGCCTCGCACGACAACGTTGCCCTGCCGCTTGCGGGCAGGCGCGGCTTGGGCATGGGCGATGGCGGCGGGGCCAACTTGGCCGACGACGAGATCCGCCCGAGCGAAAGGGGCGTGCTCGACCTCGACTGTGACGGGGGATAATGGGGGGTCGTCCATGGCGGCGACGAATGGCCGGGAAAGAGCAACCGGAGCTTGCGGAGTGGGGGCAATGGTGGCGGAGGGTGCGGGGAGCGGGAAGGGCCGCGCGGAAATGCCCCTCCCGTCAAATCTCGCGCGGGATAAGAGGTTGAGCTCGGGTCGGCCTCCCAGCCCGTGAAGATAGAGCTTGGGGGAGAAGATTTGCCGCGCCCCGCAAAAAAATTTGCGGGCCGGGGTGGGATGCGGAGTCTGCTTGTGCAGATTTTCTGGCCCCGACCTGCAATTTGGCGGTTATTTTGCGGGCCGGAACGTTTTGCGGGGTCTGCTAGAGTTGCTCTAAGAGCTAGACGCTACACTATACAATGTAGCGCCTATAGTCTAGGCGTTGCACAAGTCTAAATTTATCGTGAGATCATCCACCCAAGGAGAGTGCATGGTTTGCTACATGAGATGAGATGCATGGCGTAAAGTGTTGGAAAGCACTAGAGGCCACATGCATGGAGCGTGCTTGCATGCGAAAGCCAACACGCGCGGGTCAGACACATGTATGCGAGTGCCCTTGCGTCCGAAAAAGCACCAGTGGCCCATTAGTGCAACGCCTAGACACTAGGCGCTACACTGCTTTACACTATATAGTGTAGCACCTAGCTTTCAGGCGTTGCACACTAACTTAGTATTTTTGAGGTAGTCTGAGGTGCAACGCTGATCATATGTGTAGCGTCTATCTGTCAGGCGTTGCACATCATAGTGTGACGCCTGGCTGTCGAGCGCTACACAAAAAGGTCAGCGGAGTGAAATTTTTTCAAAAACAATTTATTTTGTAAATTGTTCTCGTTTAGAGGTCAAATTTGTCGTTTTTGCCTCGTATAGTTCCTAGCATGTGTCGTGCCGCCGACCATGCACTGTAAGAGGCAGAATAGTGGTGGAAGCAATTGCACTCAATTCACTCGCACTAGCCTGATTCACAGGTTCGATTACAGGGTATGGATACAAGACGAAGAACAGGAGAGGAATAGAGTTAGGGTTGCCGCCGCCGATGCCTTGATCCATCGGATGCGTCACTCCACTGGTGGCGTCGCCTTAAGTAGTGGTGGGTCGCTGGGCCTTACTGCACCCAGGCCGGTCCGGTCACTCGCAGGTTGGGCTTCTTGGTCCTGGCAGGCCTGGTAGGCGAGCCTGGCGAGCCTCGGGCCGATGGGCCCTCCTGGTCAGCCTGCCTGTGAGAGACAGGGGTGCTGACATCCCCTCCCCCTTGCGAGGAGGCTTTCCCCCGAGCCTCAGCTGCCGGAAAACGATCCTGCAACGCTACTTTGTCTTCCCAGCTATCAGGTGTGCTCGCTTGATTCGACCACCGAATGAGAACTTGCTCGACCATCGAACCATTCTTCCTGCGCCAGCACGTCCCCAGTACTGCTACAGGGACTGCAGGGATGTTAGATTGAACAGGGAGCTCATGAGATGAAATCGTACCCGGAGTGAGGCAGTGGCGCAGCTGGGAAACATGGAAAACTGGGTGCACTTGGGACTGCGCTGACAGATCCAGTTTGTATGCCACTGCATTGATCTTGGCAACGATTTTGAATGGCCCATAATACTTGAATGACAGCTTGTGGTTGGCGCGCCGTGCAACTGAGGTTTGAACATAAGGCTAAAGCTTCAAGTAGACTGAATCACCGACCTCAAATGCACGTGGCGACCGGCGTTTATCCGCCTGCTCTTTCATGTATTGCTGGGCTCGGTGGAGATGTTGCTGAAGTAGATCTTGGATCACAGCGTGCTCATCGAGCCATGTTTGCAATGCGGGAACTTGACACGCAACTGCGCTTGTGATGCCCCAGTGCCGCGGCTCGTGTCCGAAGAGAGCTTTGAACGGGGACATACCGATGCTCGAGTGGTGGGAAGTATTGTACCAGAACTGAGTGAGGGGTATCCAATGGCTCCAGCGTTGTGGGCAGGCGTGCACAAAACACCAAAGATAAGTTTCAATGCACTGGTTGACGCGTTCGGTTTGCCCGTCCGTCTGAGGGTGGTTGGCGGTGCTCATATGCAGTTCCGTGCCGGCATGCTTGAAGAGCTCCCTCCAAAATAAACTGGTGAACACCGGGTCCCAGTCGGATACGATAGCCCTAGGAAGGCCGTGGACGCTGTAGATGTTGGTCATGTAGAGAAGAGCCACCTTGGATGCTGTATACGGGTGGGCGAGCGGCAAAAAGTGAGCAAACTTGGTGCGCTTGTCGACCAAGACCCACAAGCAGTTGAATTTGCCTGACTGAGGAAGCCCTTCGACAAAATCCATGGTGATCATGTCCCAAGGATGTTGAGGTATTGGTAGGGGTTCCAGAAGACCGGGGTACGCTGACCTGTCAGGTTTGGCTTGTTGACAGATGGGACAACAACGAACAAACTGAAGTACTTGAATCTTCATATTGGGCCATGCAAACAGACGACGAATGCATCAAAATGTAGCTGGGAATCCCGAGTGACCTCCCAGTGGGCTGTCATGGAAGGCAGACATGATCTTCTGCTGGAGAGACGTGGAGCCGCCGAGCCAGATACGCCCTCGGAAACGCAGAATGCCGCTCTGGAGGGTGAAATGTCCCTTTGGGTCTTACCTGATGGCCAGTTGCTCCAGCAACTTTTGTGCTTGTGGGTTACAGTTGTAGCTGGACAACACATCTTCGAGCCAACTGGGCTGACAGGAGGTGACTGTGAATAGTGTTGCCGTAGGTTTGGAACGGGAGAGAGCATCAGCTGCTGTGTTCTCGGCGCCCTTCCTGTATCTGATTGTGTAGCGCAAACCCAAAAGCTTGGTGAATGCCCGTTGCTGCCAGGGTGTTGTTAGCCGCTGCTCTTCCAGGTGGATCAGACTTTTCTGGTCTGTATGAATGACGAATTCGCTGTGTTGCAAGTACGGATGCCATTGTTTGACTGCTACCACGATGGCGAGGTACTCTTTCTCATACGTAGAAAGGCCTTGGTACCTCGGGCTCAGGCTTTTGCTCATGAACGCAATAGGGTGGCCCTCCTGTTGAAGAACTGCGCCAATGCCTTTGTCGCATGCGTCTGTTTCGATTACAAATGTCTTGGTGAAGTTGGGCAGGGCCAAGACAGGTGCTGAGGTGAGCTGCTGCTTCAACAGTTCGAATGCCTGAGCTGTGTTGTTTGTCCAAACAAATGGGGCTCCCTTCTTCAACAAGTTGAACAAAGGGCGAGCAATGATGCCGAACCCGCGAACAAATCTGCGGTAGTACCCTGCCAGTCCCAAGAAACGACGAACCTCCCTGGCGTCTTGCGGTGTAGGCCATGACTATATAGCCTGCACCTTGCTGGGTTCAGTGGAGACCCCTTTGTTACTGATTACGTGCCCCAGGTAGGATAGTCGCTGCTGCCCAAATTCACATTTTCTTAACTTCACTTTCCATTGATCCCTGCGCAGGAGTTGGAGGACCTGTCGCAGGTGTGCCAGATGCTCTTTCCAAGTTTTGCTGAACACCAAGATGTCGTCAAAGAACAAGAGTACACAGTCCCGTAGCAAAGGATGGAATGTGTCTGTCATGGCGCCCAAGAAAGTTGATGGCCCCCCTGCCAATCCAAACGACAGTACTTTGAACTCATAGTGACCTGTGTGTGTTTGAAATGCAGTCTTGAACTCCTCTCCCTTCGCCAGCCGTATCTGATGGTAGCCCGACCGCAGATCAAGCTTTGTGAACCATGCTGCCCCATGTAGCTCATCGAACAGATCTTCAATGATGGGCACGGGGAACTTGCTGACACAGGTCATGGCATTGAGATGCCTGTAGTCAATGAAGAGACGCCACATACCATCCTTTTTCTTCACCAGGATCGCGGGGGAAGAGAAACTGCTATGACTGCGCTGGATGATCCCTGACTGCAGTAGCTCTTCCACTTGGCATTCAATTTCTGACTTATGCTCAGGTTTGTGCCGATATGGTCGTATGTTGACAGGTTGAGCGCCGGGCATGAGGGGAATTTTGTGGTCACATGCGCGGCGCGGTGGCAGTCCTGTTGGTTCCCCGGAAACATCTTGGAATTCATCTAACAATGCTTGCAATTCTGGTGCTGGCGCTGCTTTGTGCTATGGCTGATCGGCGATTGGGTAGAGGATGGCAATGTGCAGCAAAGAGCCCTGCCGGCACAAGTTCTGCAACTATAAGCTGGTGATCAGATGGCAGGTTGAAGAATTGGCTTCGTGGCCGAACAAACGCGCCTGGCCCATTGGTGTTGGTATCTGAATGACTTTGCTCTTCCAGTCGACCATCATAGGACTGTGTTGCTCCAGCCAGTCCATGTCGAGAATGGCATCATATGTTCCTAGGGGAAGAACTTTCATATCCGTCGTGAAATCCAGTCCTTCAACGACCATTGACATCCACGAATGCTTGCCGAACAGGTGAGTTCACCACCATCAGCGACACGCACGTGACACTGTTGGTGAAGGGGGATCACTCCCGCGACTGATCAGGCAGTCGCTGGTTGATGAATGAAGTGGAACTGCCACTGTCCACCAGCATGAGCACCTCGCGTCCCTGGATGGACGCGAGCAGTTGGAACGCCTTGGTGGAAACACCGCCGTCCAGCGCTGCTCGAGAAATGGCCATCACAGAGTCCGTTGGCGGCTCGGCGGTGGTGTTGTCGAGTCCTGTGTCGAGGCCGAAGAGCTCGAGCATTTCTTCGACTACATGGAGCTGCACGGTGGTGGGGCAGACATGCTCATGGCCCCAGCGCTCTCCGCACTTGAAGCACAAGCCGCGGGCGCGCCTGTAGTCGCGGAGCGCCTTGATCTTGGTGTTGTCGGCGCGTGCGGCGTCCGTCCCGCGACGGTCTGCCGCGGTCGCCATACTCGTAGACGCTCCCAGTCGCGCTGGGACAGGTGGTGGTGGTAGAGGCAGTGGCAGCCCTACGCACGATTGGAGTTGTGCGGTGCCCCATCGGCCACTTCCTCTTGGAGTAGTGCCAGAGCGCACGCCGTATCCAAATCCGGTGGTCGCTGAACTAGCAACACCGCGCGAATATCCTTCCGGAGGCCCTCCACGAAACGGGTGAGAAAATAGAACGGATGAATTGTGTCAAAATATGAACTAAGATGATTGATAATTGACTCGAACTGCTCAATATAATCTGCCACAGTAGTTGTCTGTCGCACAGTGTAAAACTGGCGAATCAACGTCTGGTGGCGGTCACGGCCGAAGCGCGTGCATAGGAGTGCGGTAAAAGATTCCCAGTCAAAGTCTACAAGTCGCTTCTGGATGGATTGCAACCAGATCGACGCTGAACCGGAGAAGTTCAATGCAGCCATGGGAACCCAGAAGGAAGGCAGAATAGCAAACATGGAAAAATATTGCTCACACAGCGTTTTCCACAACTTTGGATTGTCTCCAGTGAATTGTGGAAATTGGATGGATGGGTGCGCCTGACCCAGTCCACTGAGCAGTTGACTAGCATGTGCAAAGGGGGACAGAGTAGGAGGTGAAGACGGGGCGTCGTACTGACCGTTTGCCGGGGGCGGTGGCGGCGTCTAGAAAGACGCCGCCGGGGCCCCCCATGGAATGATGTAGACGCCGCGGCCATTGGGCCCTTGTGGAGATTGCGCCGCGCCAGACGCGGTCCCAATGTGGGTGCTGGCCGTCGCAGGCGGTTGATTGGTCGGCGCAGGCGCCTGAGTCGTCGCATCGTCCATGCGTGGTGGAGGGGGCGCGAGCTGTAGAGCTGCCACCGAATCGCTCAGATCGGCGACGCGCCACTCGAGATCGGGGCACCACGCCACGAGATCGTCGACTTTGGCGTTGGACGCGTTGATTGCAGCGGTGTGTTCCTTCAGAGTGGTGTCTAGCCGGTCCAAGAACGACTGGACGGCCGGATCTATGGCGACGAGGTGTGCGCGGGCTTGGGTCAGGGATCTGGTCTCGATGAACTACGCCAGATCGACGCGGAGAAGGGTGGTAGGTGTGGTCTCTGATACCAGATGTAAGAGGCAGAATAGTGGTGGAAGCAATTGCACTCGATTCACTCGCACTAGCCCGATTCACAGGTTTGATTACAGGGTATGGATACAAGACGAAGAACAGGAGGGGAATAGAGTTAGGGTTGCCGCCGCCGATGCCTTGATCCACTGGATGCGTCGCTCCACTGGTGGCGTCGCCTTAAGTAGTGGTGGGTCGCTGGGCCTTACTACACCCAAGCCGGTCCGGTCACTCGCAGGTTGGGCTTCTTGGTCCTGGCAGGCCTGGTAGGCGAGCCTGTCGAGCCTCGGGCCGGTGGGCCCTCCTAGTCAGCCTGCCTGTGAGAGACAGGGGTGCTGACATGCACGTAGGTCCAAGAAGCCAAAGCCAAGTTCTATACTCGGCGCGTCCATTGAACGGCCGCTCCCAGTCGCCGGCCTTCCTTCAAGTGCCGGCGTCGCTCAACTTGCACAGATCGATCAAGCTAGTGATGTGCAACTTGTTACGTATGTGAGCTAGCTCCTGGAAAATCCATCCACCTGCTTGCCTATAGCTCCGAGTTTCCATTGCTCTCAAGGAGCACTTCGAGCACACACCTATACATATTTCCGTGGCCCGCCGCACTACATAGTGGCCAACGATGTGATTGCCGGGGGACTGGAGCACGAAGCTGAGCATGCCCGTGTAACCATTGTACGTATGTGCCACATTGTTCACCTCTAGACAACCATCGCCATGATGGAGGTCGTCAGCATGGAGTCCACCGCATCGACCCAGCGGCTCGTGCCGGCCAGCTCCATGCCATCGCGGGCCACCCCTTGACAGCTTCGATTCTTCCTCTCATGTTGCATCGTCAGGAGTGGGTTTAGGCGGTGGTTCAGGAAGAGTCCAACCATTATAATTCTTCAGTATGTTATTCAATAATTCATCAGCTTATTCAACAGTTCGTTTCCTGAAAACATAACCAGCACAACTATCTAAAAAATCCCTAAAACATCGGTTAGCCCATTATAAAAAATATCAAGTATTTTATTTTTCTTAAGAGGGTGATCAGACAAAGCATTAAGTAATTGAAGAAGCCTCCCCCAAACTTGTGGGAGACTCTCCTTTTCAATTTGCACAAAGTTAAATATTTCCTGTAAGGCAGCTTATTTCTTATGAGAGGGAAAATATTTTTCAGAGAAGTAATAAATCATATCCTAAGAACTACGCACACAATCGAAAGTAAGAATATTATACCATATCTTAGCATCACCCTTTAATGAGAATGAAAATAACTTAAGAATATAGTAGTAGCGATTTTTCTCATCATGAGCAAATAGAGTGGCTATATAATTTAGTTTAGTAAGATCTACCACAACAGTTTCAATTTCATAGCCATGGAAAGGATCAGATTCAACCAAAATAATTAACTCTGGGTCAATAGATAATTCATAATCCTTATCAGTAATGAAGATAGGTGAAGTAGCAAACTTAGGATCATACTTCATTCTAGCATTCAATTTTTTTTCTTTCAACTTGCATAATAATTTCTTAAGATCTTCGCTATCCTTACAAACAAGAAAGTCTCTAGCTACATCTCCATCCATAAAATAACGCTCAGGTATCTTAGGCAATTCAAATCTAGGAGAGCTAGGTCTAATATGTGTTTCATAGCTTTCAGTTTCAAAGACTTGATAAGTTTCAACATTCTTAATATCTTTAGCTCTAGCAATTTGTCCATCAAGAAATTCACCTAGTGGCACATTATCATCAAGCAAGGTACTAGCATCATCAACATCATCATTCATAGCAGAAGTAGCATCATCAATAACTTGCGACATATCAGGATCAATAGCATGTGGTGGGGTTGCAAGCTTACTCAAACAGAAGGTGAATCAAGTACAGAGCTAGATGGCAGTGAAGGAAATATGCCCTAGAGGCAATAATAAAGTTGTTATTTTATATTTCTTTATTCATGATAAAGGTTTATTATTCATGCTAGAATTGTATTGATCGGAAACCTAAATACATGTGTGAATACATAAACAAACATTGTGCCCCTAGCGAGTCTCTACTTGACTAGCTCGTTGATCAAAGATGGTTAAGGTTTCCTAACCATGGACATGAGTTGTCATTTGATAACGGGATCACATCATTAGGAGAATGATGTGATGGACAAGACCCATCCGTTAGCTTAGCATAATGATCATTCAGTTTTATTTCTATTGCTTTCTTCATGTCAAATACATATTCCTTTGACTACGAGATTATGCAACTTCCGGATACCAGAGGAATGCCTTGTGTGCTATCAAATGTCACAATGCAACTGGGTGATTACAAAGATGCTCTACATGTATCTCCGAAGATGTTTATTGAGTTGGCATAGTTTGAGTTAGGATTTGTCACTCCGAGTATCAGAGAGGTATCTCTGGGCCCTCTCGGTAATACACATCATAAGCTTGCAAGCAAACGACTAAGGAGTTAGTCACGCGGTGAAGTATTACAGAACGAGTAACGAGACTTGCTGGTAACGAGATTGAACTAGGTATGAAGATACCGACGATCAAATCTCGGGCAAGTAACATACCGATAAACAAAGGGAACAATGTATGTTGTTGCTACCTCTTGAGCACTGCGTTGGTTTTCCCTTGAAGAGGAAAGGGTGATGCAGCAAAGTAGCGTAAGTATTTCCCTCAGTTTTTGAGAACCAAGGTATCAATCCAGTAGGAGGCTACGCGCGAGTCCCCCGCACCTGCACAAAACAAATAAATATTCGCAACCAACGCGATAAGGGGTTGTCAATCCCTACACGGTCCCTTACGAGAGTGAGATCTGATAGATATGATAAGATAATATTTTTGGTATTTTTATGATAAAGATGCAAAGTAAAATAAAAGGCAATGAAAATAGCTAAGTGTTGGAAGATTAATATGATGAAGATAGACCCGGGGGCCATAGGTTTCACTAGTGGCTTCTCTCAAGAGCATAAGTATTTTATGGTGGGTGAACAAATTACTGTAAGCAATTGACAGAATTGAGCATAGTTATGAGAATATCTAGGTATGATCATGTATATAGGCAACACGTCTGAGACAAATAGACCGACTCCTGCCTGCATCTACTACTATTACTCCACACATCGACCGCTATCCAGCATGCATCTAGAGTATTAAGTTCATAAGAACAGAGTAACGCCTTAAGCAAGATGACATGATGTAGAGGGATAAATTCATGCAATATGATAAAAACCCCATCTTGTTATCCTCGATGGCAACAATACAATACATGCCTTACTGCCCCGACTGTCACTGGGAAAGGACACCGCAAGATTGAACCCAAAGCTAAGCACTTCTCCCATTGCAAGAAAGATCAATCTAGTGGGCCAAACCAAACTGATAATTCGAAGAGACTTGCAAAGATAACCAATCATACATAAAATAATTCAGAGAAGATTCAAATATTGTTCATAGATAAACTTGATCATAAACCCACAATTCATGGGTCTCAACAAACACACCGCAAAAGAAGATTACATCGAATAGATCTCCACAAGAGAGGGGGAGAACTTTGTATTGAGATCCAGAAAGAGAGAAGAAGCGATCTAGCTAATAACTATGGACCCATAGGTCTGAGGTAAACTACTCTTACTTCATCGGAAGGGCTATGGTGTTGATGTAGAAGCCCTCTGTGATCGATGCCCCCTCCGGCGGAGCTCCGGAACAAGCCCCAAGATGGGATCTCGTGGATACAGAAAGTTATGGCGGTGGAATTAGGGTTTTGGCTCCATATCTGACCGTATGGGGGTACGTAGATATATATAGGAGGAAGAAGTACGTCGGTGGAGCAACAGGGGCCCATGAGGGTGGAGGGCGCGCCTAGGGGGTGGTAGGCGCCCCCTACCTTGTGGCCTCCCTGTAGGTTGCTTGACGTAGGTTCCAAGTCTCCTGGATCTTGTTCATTACAAAAATCACGGTCCCGAAGGTTTCATTCCGTTTGGACTCCGTTTGATATTCCTTTTCTTCAAAACCCTAAAATAGGCAAAAAAACACCAATTCTGTGCTGGGCCTCCGGGGTTGGTTCCAAAAATAATACAAAAGTGTATAATAAAGCCCAATAATGTCCAAAACAGTAGATAATATAGCATGGAACAATCAAAAATTATAGATACGTTGGAGACGTATCAAGCATCCCCAAGCTTAATTCCTGCTCGTCCTCGAGTAGGTAAATGATAAAAACAGAATTTTTGATGTGGAATGCTACTAGGCATAATTTCAATGTAATTCTTCTTAATTGTGGCATGAATATTCAGATCCAAAAGATTCAAGATAAAAGTTTAATATTGACATAGAAACAATAATACTTCAAGCATACTAACTAAGCAATTATGTCTTCTCAAAATAACATGGCCAAAGAAAGTTCATCCCTACAAAATCATATAGTTTAGTCATGCTCCATTTCGTCACACAAGAATGCTCTCATCATGCACAACCCCGATGAGAAGCCAAGCAATTGTTTCATACTTTACTAATCTCAAACTTTATAAACCTTCACTCAATACATGAGCGTGAGCCATGGATATAGCACTATGGGTGGAATAGAGTATAATGATGGGGGTTATGTGGAGAAGACAAAAAAGGAGAAAGTCTCACATCAACGAGGCTAATCAATGAGCTATGGAGATGCTCATGGATTGATGTTAATGCAAGGAGTAGGGATTGCCATGCAACAGATGCACTAGAGCTATAAATGTATGAAAGCTCAACAAAAGAAACTAGTGGGTGTGCATCCAACTTGCTTGCTCACGAAGACCTAGGGCACTTGAGGAGTCCCATTGTTGGAATATACAAGCCAAGTTCTATAATGAAAAATTCCCACAAGTATATGAAAGTGACAAGAGAAGAGACTCTCTATCATGAAAATCATGGTGCTACTTTGAAGCACAAGTGTGGGAAAAAGATAGTAGCATTGTCCCCTTTTTTATTTGGCCTTTCTCTTTTTTTATTTGGCCTTTCTCCTCTTTTTTTATTGGGACAATGCTTTATTAAATGATGATCATCACACTTCTATTTATTTACAACTCAATGATTACAACTCGATACTAGAACAAGGTATGACTCTATATGAATGCCTCCGGCGGTGTACCGGGATATGCAATGAATCAAGTGTGACATGTATGAAAGAATTATGAACGGTGGCTTTGCCACAAATACGATGTCAACTACATGATCATGCAAAGCAATATGACAATGATGAACGTGTCATGATAAACAGGATGGTTGAAAGTTGCATGGCAATATATCTCGGAATGGCTATGGAAATGCCATAATAGGTAGGTATGGTGGCTGTTTTGAGGAAGATATAAGGAGGTTTATGTGTGAAAGAGCGTATCATATCACGGGGTTTGGATGCACCGGCGAAGTTTGCACCAACTCTCAATGTGAGAAAGGCAATTCACGGTACCAAAGAGGCTATCAATGATGGAAAGGTGAGAGTGCGTACAATCCATGGACTCAACATTAGTCACATACTTATTGCAAAAATCTAGAAGTCATCAAAAACCAAGCAGTACGCGCATGCTCCTAGGGGGATAGATTGGTAGGAAAAGACCATTGCTCGTCCCCGACCGCCACTCATAAGGAGGACAATCAAAGAACACCTCATGTTTCAAATTTGTACATAACGTTTACCATACGTGCATGCTACGGGACTTGCAAACTTCAACACAAGTATTTCTCAATTTCACAACTACTCAACTAGCACAACTTTAATATCACTACCTCCATATCTCAAAACAATCATCAAGCATCAAACTTCTCTTAGTATTCAAAACACAGAAAGTTTTTACTAATCCTGAACACCTAGCATATTAGGATTATTTAAGCAAATTACCATGATATTTAAGACTCTAAAAATAATCTAAGTGAATCATGAGAGATCAATAGTTTCTATAAAACAAATCCACCACCGTGCTCTAAAAGATATAAGTGAAGCACTAGAGCAAAATTATATAACTCAAAAGATATAAGTGAAGCATATAGAGTATTCTAATAATTTCCGAATCATGTGTGTCTCTCTCAAAAGGTGTGTACAGCAAATATGATTGTGGTAAACTAAAAAGCAAAGACTCAAATCATACAAGACGCTCCAAGCAAAACACATATCATGTGGGTAATAAAAATATAGCTCCAAGTAAAGTTACCGATGGAAGTAGACGAAAGAGGGGATGCCCCAGCTTGGCTTTTTGGTGTACTTAGATTATCTTGGAGGTTCCATGGGCATCCCCAAGCTTAGTCTCTTGCCACTCCTTGTTCCATAATCCATCAAATCCTAACCCAAAACTTGAAAACTTCACAACACAAAACTTAAAGTAGAAAATCTCGTGAGCTTCGTTAGCGAAAGAAAACAAAAGACCACTTCAAGGTACTATAATGAACCCATTGTATTCCAACTTTTCTATGCTTTATAAACTATTTTACTAGCCATAGATTCATCAAAATAAGCAAACAATACACGAAAAACAGAATCTGTCAAAAACGGAACAGTCTGTAGTAATCTGTAGCTAACTCAAGATCTGGAACCCCAAAAATTATAAAATAAATTTCTGGACGTGAGTAATTTATCTATTAATCATATTCAAAAAGAATTAACTAAATATCACTTTCCAAATAAAAATGGCAGCAGTTCTTGTGAGCGCTAAAGTTTCTATTTTTTTTACAGCAAGATTAACAAGACTTTACCCAAGTCTTCCCAACAGTTCTACTTGGCACAAACACTAATTAAACACAAAAAATACAACCAAAACAGAGGCTAGATAAATTATTTGTTACTAAACAGGAGCAAAAATCAAGGAATAAAATAAAATTGGGTTACCTCCCAACAAGCGCTATCGTTTAACTCCCCTAGCTAGGCATAACAAGCAAGGATAGATTTAGGTGTTGCCATCTTTGGTAGGCAATCCATAAGTGGCTCTCATAATAGATTCATAAGGTAATTTAATGTTCTTTCTAGTAAAGTGTTCCATGCCTTTCCTAAACGAAAATTGGAATCTAATATTTCATTCCTTCATATCAATAATTGCACCAATCGTTCTAAGGAAAGGTCTACCAAGAATAATAGGACATGAAGGATTGCAATCTATGTCAAGAACAATAAAATCTACGGACACATAATTCCTATTTGCAACACTAAGGACATCATTAATTCTTCCCATAGGTTTATTAATAGTGGAATCCGCAAGGTGCAAGTTTAAATAGCAATCATCAAAATCACGGAAACCTAACAAATCACACAAAGTCTTTGGAATCACGGAAACACTAGCACCCAAATCACACAAAGCATATCATTCATTATATTTAATTTTAATTTCAATAGTAGGTTCCCACTCATCATAAAGTTTTCTAGGGATAGAAACTTCCAACTCAAGTTTTTCTTCATAAGATTGCATCAAAGCATCAACGATATGTTTGGTAAAAGCTTTATTTTGACTATAAGCATGAGGATAATTTAGCACGGATTGCAATAAGGAAATACAATCTATCAAAGAGCTGCTATTATAATTAAATTCCTTGAAATCCAAAATAGTGGGTTCATTACTATTTAAAGTTTTGATCTCTTCAATCCCACTTTTTATTAAATTTAGCATCAAGATCTAAAAACTCCGAATTTTTGGAACGCCTTCTAGGTAAAGGTGGAGCATATTCAGTCCCTTCATTATCAAGATTCATATTACAAAATAAAGATTTAATAGGGGACACATCAATAACTTTTAGATCTTCATCTTTTTTATCATGGAAACTAGAAGAACACGCTCTTATAAAGGAATCTTTCTTAGCACGGATCCTAGCGGTTCTTTCTTTGCACTCATCAATGGAAATTATCATGGCTTTGAGAGACTCATTGATATCATTCTTAGGTGGATAGATCTAAGTTTCAAAGAATCAACATCAAGAGAAATTCTATCAACGTTCCTAGCCAACACATCGATCTTAAGCAATTTCTCTTCAATCAAAGCATTGAAATTCTTTTGCAAAGTAATAAATTCTTTAATATTAGATTCAAAATCAGAGGGCATCTTATTATAATTTCCATAAGAATTGTTGTAGGAATTACCACAATTATTAGAGGAATTACTAGGATAAGGCCTAGGATTAAAGTTTCCTCTATACGCGTTGTTACCAAAATTATTCCTACCAACAAAATTCACATCCATAGATTCATTATTATTCTCAATCAAAGTAGACAAAGGCATATCATTAGGATCAGAGGAAACACTCTTATTAGCAAATAATTTCATAAGTTCATCCATCTTTCCACTCAAAACATTAATTTCTTCTATCGCATGCACTTTTTTCTTGGTAGATCTTTCAGTGTGCCATTGAGAATAATTAACCATAATATTATCTAGGATTTTAGTAGCTTCTCCTAAAGAGATTTCCATAAAAGTGCCTCCCGCGGCCGAATCTAAAAGATTTCTAGAAGCAAAATTCAATCCGGCCTAAAAAATTTGTATAATCATCCACAAATTCAAACCATGTGTTGGGCAATTACATATCATTAATTTCGTTCTCTCCCAAGCTTGTGCAACATGTTCATGATCAAGTTGCTTAAAATTCATAATATCGTTTCTAAGAGAGATGATCTTAGCGGGAGGAAAATACTTAGAGATAAAAGCATCTTTGCACTTATTCCACGAATCAATACTATTTTTAGGCAAAGACGAAAACCAAGCTTTAGCATGATCTCTAAGCGAAAATGGAAATAGCTTCAATTTAACAATATCATTATCCACATCTTTCTTATTTTGCATATCACACAAATCAACGAAGCTATTTAGATGGGTAGCGGCATCTTCACTAGGAAGGCCGGAAAACGGATCTTTCATGACAAGATTCAGCAAGGCATCATTAATTTCACAAGATTCAGCATCGGTAAGAGGAGCAATCGGAGTGCTAACAAAATCATTATTGTTGGTATTCTTAAAGTCACACAATTTAGTGTTATCTTGAGCCATCGTGACAAGCAAGCAATCCAACACACAAGCAAACGAGAAACGGGCAAAAAGAAGGAAATAGAGAAAGAGAGGGAGGATAGAGAGAGAGAGGGTGAATAAAACGACAAGGGTGAAGTGGGGGAGAGGAAAACGAGAGGCAGATGGCAAATAATGTAATGTGGGAGATAAGGGTTTGTGATGGGTACTTGGTATGTTTGACTTTTCCGTAGACCTCCCTGGCAACGGCGCCTGAAATCCTTCTTGCTACCTCTTGAGCACTGCGTTGGTTTTCCCTTGAAGAGGAAAGGGTGATGCAGCAAAGTAGCGTAAGTATTTCCCTCAGTTTTTGAGAACCAAGGTATCAATCCAGTAGGAGGCTACGCGCGAGTCCCTCTTACCTGCACAAAACAAATAAATATTCGCAACCAACGCGATAAGGGGTTGTCAATCCCTACACGGTCACTTACGAGAGTGAGATCTGATAGATATGATAAGATAATATTTTTGGTATTTTTATGATAAAGATGCAAAGTGAATAAAAGGCAATGAAAATAACTAAGTGTTGGAAGATTAATATGATGAAGATAGACCCGGGGGCCATAGGTTTCACTAGTGGCTTCTCTCAAGAGCATAAGTATTTTACGGTGGGTGAACAAATTACTGTTGAGCAATTGATAGAATTGAGCATAGTTATGAGAATATCTAGGTATGATCATGTATATAGGCATCACGCCCGAGACAAATAGACCGACTCCTGCCTGCATCTACTACTATTACTCCACACATCGACCGCTATCCAGCATGCACCTAGAGTATTAAGTTCATAAGAACAGAGTAACGCCTTAAGAGATGACATGATGTAGAGGGATAAATTCATGCAATATGATAAAAACCCCATCTTGTTATCCTCGATGGCAACAATACAATACGTGCCTTGCTGCCCGTACTGTCACTGGGAAAGGACACCGCATGATTGAACCCAAAGCTAAGCACTTCTCCCATTGCAAGAAAGATCAATCTAGTAGGCCAAACCAAACTGATAATTCTAAGAGACTTGCAAAGATAACCAATCATACATAAAATAATTCAGAGAAGATTCAAATATTGTTCATAGATAAACTTGATCATAAACCAACAATTCATCGGTCTCAACAAACACACCACAAAAGAAGATTACATCGAATAGATCTCCACAAGAGAGGGGGAGAACTTTGTATTGAGATCTAGAAAGAGAGAAGAAGCCATCTAGCTAATAACTATGGACCCGTAGGTCTGAGGTAAACTACTCTTACTTCATCGGAAGGGCTATGGTGTTGATGTAGAAGCCCTCCGTGATCGATGCCCCCTCCGGCGGAGCTCCGAAACAAGCCCCAAGATGGGATCACATGGATACAGAAAGTTACGGCGGTGGAATTAGGGTTTTGGCTCCGTATCTGATCATTTGGGGGTACGTAGGTATATATAGGAGGAAGAAGTACGTCAGTGGAGCAATAGGGGGCCCACGAGGGTGGAGGGCGCGCCTGGGGGGGGGGGGTGGTAGGCGCCCCCCTACCTCGTGGCCTCCCTGTTGGTTGCTTGACGCAGGGTCCAAGTCTCCTGGATCTTGTTCGTTCCAAAAATCACGTTCCCGAAGGTTTCATTCCGTTTGGACTCCATTTGTTATTCCTTTTCTTCGAAACCCTAAAATAGGCAAGAAACAACAATTCTGGGCTGGGCCTGCGGTTAATAGGTTAGTCCCAAAAATAATATAAAAGTGTATAATAAAGCCCAATAATGTCCAAAACAGTAGATAATATAGCATGGAGCAATCAAAAATTATAGATACGTTGGAGACGTATCAAGCACCCCCAAGCTTAATTCCTGCTCGTCCTCGAGTAGGTAAATGATCAAAACAGAGTTTTTGATGTGGAATGCTACTAGGCATAATTTCAATGTAATTCTTCTTAATTGTGGCATGAATATTCAAATCCGAAAGATTCAAGATAAAAGTTTAATATTGACATAGAAGTAATAATACTTCAAGCATACTAACTAAGCAATTATGTCTTCTCAAAATAACATGGCCAAAGAAAGTTCATCCCTACAAAATCATATAGTTTAGTCATGCACCATTTTCGTCACACAAGAATGCTCTCATCATGCACAACCCCAATGACAAGCCAACCAATTGTTTCATACTTTAGTAATCTCAAACTTTATAAACCTTCACGCAATACATGAGCGTGAGCCATTGATATAGCACTATGGGTGGAATAGAGTATAATGATGAGGGTTATGTGGAGAAGACAAAAAAGGAGAAAGTCTCACATCAACGAGGCTAATCAATGAGCTATGGAGATGCTCATGGATTGATGTTATTGCAAGGAGTAGGGATTGCCATGCAACGGATGCACTAGAGCTATAAATGTATGAAAGCTCAACAAAAGAAACTAGTGGGTGTGCATCCAACTTGCTTGCTCACAAAGACCTAGGGCACTTGAGGAGGCCCATTGTTGGAATATACAAGCCAAGTTCTATAATGAAAAATTCCCACTAGTATATGAAAGTGACAAGACAAGAGACTCTCTATCATGAAGATCATGGTGCTACTTTGAAGTACAAGTGTGGGAAAAAGATAGTAGCATTGTCCCCTTTTTTTATTTTGCCTTTCTCTTTTTTTATTTGGCCTTTCTCCTCTTTTATTTATTGGGACAATGCTCTATTAAATGATGATCATCACACTTCTATTTATTTACAACTCAATGATTACAACTCGATACTAGAACAAGGTATGACTCTATATGAATGCCTCTGGCGGTGTACCGGGATATGCAATGGATCAAGTGTGACATGTATGAAATAATTATGTACGGTGGCTTTGCCACAAATACGATGTCAACTACATGATCATGCAAAGCAATATGACAATGATGAACGTGTCATGATAAACAGGATGGTGGAAAGTTGCATGGCAATATATCTCGGAATGGCTATGGAAATGCCATAATAGGTAGGTATGGTGGCTGTTTTGAGGACGATATAAGGAGGTTTATGTGTGAAAGAGCGTATCATATCACGGGGTTTGGATGCACCGGCGAAGTTTGCACCAACTCTCAATGTGAGAAAGGCAATTCACGGTACCAAAGATGCTATCAATGATGGAAAGGTGAGAGTGCGTACAATCCATGGACTCAACATTAGTCATAAAGAACTCACATACTTATTGCAAAAATCTAGAAGTCATCAAAAACCAAGCAGTACGCGCATGCTCCTAGGGGGATAGATTGGTAGGAAAAGACCATTGCTCGTCCCCGACCGCCACTCATAAGGAGGACAAGCAAAGAACACCCCATGTTTCAAATTTGTTACATAACGTTTACCATACGTGCATGCTATGGGACTTGCAAACTTCAACACAAGTATTTCTCAATTTCACAACTACTCAACTAGCACAACTTTAATATCACTACCTCCATATCTCAAAACAATCATCAAGCATCAAACTTCTCTTAGTATTCAAAACACTCATAAGATTTTTTTTACTAATCTTGAACACCTAGCATATTAGGATTATTTAAGAAAATTACCATGCTATTTAAGACTCTCAAAATAATCATAGTGAAGCATGAGAGATCAATAGTTTCTATAAAACAAACCCACCACCGTGCTCTAAAAGATATAAGTGAAGCACTAGAGCAAAACTATATAACTCAAAAGATATAAGTGAAGCACATAGAGTATTCTAATAATTTCTGAATCATGTGTGTCTCTCTCAAAAGGTGTGTAAAGCAAAGACGATTGTGGTAAACTAAAAATCAAAGACTCAAATCATACAGACGCTCCAAGCAAAACACATGTCATGTGGTGAATAAAAATATAGCTCCAAGTAAAGTTACCGATGGAAGTAGAAGAAAGAGGGGATGCCTTCCGGGGCATCCCCAAGCTTTGGCTTTTTGGCGTCCTTAGATTATCTTGGAGGTTCCATGGGAATCCCCAAGCTTAGGCTCTTGCCACTCCTTGTTCCATAATCCATCAAATCCTTACCCAAAACTTGAAAACTTCACAACACAAAACTTAAAGTAGAAAATCTCGTGAGCTCCGTTAGCGAAAGAAAACAAAAGACCACTACAAGGTACTGTAATGAACTCATTCTTTATTTATATTGGTGTTAAACCTACTGTATTACAACTTTTCTATGGTTTATAAACTACTTTACTAGCCATAGATTCATCAAAATAAGCAAACAACACACGAAAAACAGAATCTGTCAAAAACAGAACAGTCTGTAGTAATCTGTAGCTAGCGCAAGATCTGAACCCCAAAAGTTCTAAAATAAATTTCTGGACGTGAGGAATTTATCTATTAATCATATTCAAAAAGAATTTACTAAATATCACTTTCCAAATAAAAATGACAGCAGTTCTCGTGAGCGCTGAAGTTTCTGTTTTTTACAGCAAGATTAACAAGACTTTACCCAAGTCTTCCCAACGGTTCTACTTGGCACAAACACTAATTAAACACAAAAAAAAAACACAACCAAAACAGAGGATAGATAAATTATTTATTACTAAACAGGAGCAAAAATCAAGGAATAAAATAAAATTGGGTTGCCTCCCAACAAGCGCTATCGTTTAACTCCCCTAGCTAGGCATAACAAGCAAGGATAGATTTAGGTGTTGCCATCTTTGGTAGGCAATCCATAACTGGCTCTCATAATAGATTCATAAGGTAATTTAATGTTCTTTCTAGAAAAGTGTTCCATGCCTTTCCTTAACGGAAATTGGAATCTAATATTTCCTTCCTTCATATCAATAATTGCACCAATCGTTCTAAGGAAAGGTCTACCAAGAATAATAGGACATGAAGGATTGCAATCTATGTCAAGAACAATAGAATCTACGGGCACATAATTCCTATTTGCAACAATAAGAACATCATTAATTCTTCCCATAGGTTTCTTGATAGTGGAATCCGCAAGGTGCAAGTTTAAAGAGCAATCATCAAAATCACGGAAACCTAACAAATCACACAAAGTCTTTGGAATCGTGGAAACACTAGCACCCAAATCACACAAAGAATAGCACTCATGATCTTTAATTTTAATTTTAATAGTAGGTTCCCACTCATCATAATGTTTTCTAGGGATAGAAACTTCCAACTCAAGTTTTTCTTCATAAGATTGCATCAAAGCATCAACGATATGTTTGGTAAAAACTTTATTTTGACTATAAGCATGAGGAGAATTTAGCACGGATTGCAGCAAGGAAATACAATCTATCAAAGAGCAGCTATTATAATTAAATTCCTTGAAATCCAAAATAGTGGGTTCATTACTATTTAAAGTTTTGATCTCTTCAATCCCACTTTTATCAAATTTAGCATCAAGATCTAAAAACTCCAATTTTTTGGAACGCCTTCTAGGTAAAGGTGGATCATATTCAGTCCCTTCATTATCAATATTCATATTACAAAACAAATATTTAATAGGGGATACATCAATAACTTTTACATCTTCATCTTTATTATCATGGAAACTAGAAGAACACGCTCTTATAAAGGAATCTTTCTTAGCACGGATCCTAGCAGTTCTTTCTTTGCACTCATCAATGGAAATTCTCATGGCTTTGAGAGACTCATTGATATTATGCTTAGGTGGAATAGATATAAGTTTGAAAGAATCAACATCAAGAGAAATTCTATCAACGTTCCTAGTCAACTCATCAATCTTAAGCAATTTCTCTTCAATCAAAGCATTGAAATTCTTTTGCAAAGTAATAAATTCTTTAATATTAGATTCAAAATCAGAGGGCATCTTATTATAATTTTCATAAGAATTGTTGTAGGAATTACCACAATTATTAGAGGAATTACTAGGATAAGGCCTAGGATTAACGTTTCCTCTATATGCGTTGTTACCAAAATTATTCCTACCAACAAAATTCACATCCATAGATTCATTATTATTCTCAATCAAAGTAGACAAAGGCATATCATTAGGATCAGAGGAAACACTCTTATTAGCAAATAATTTCATAAGTTCATCCATCTTTCCACTCAAAACATTAATTTCTTCTATCGCATGCACTTTTTTATTAGTAGATCTTTCAGTGTGCTATTGAGAATAATTAACCATAATATTATCTAGGAGTTTAGTAGCTTCTCCTAAAGTGATTTCCATAAAATTGCCTCCCGCGGCCGAATATAAAAGATTTCTAGAAGAAAAATTCAATCCGGCATAAAAAATTTGTATAATCATCCACAGATTCAAACCATGTGTTGGGAAATTACGTATCATTAATTTCGTTCTCTCCCAAGCTTGTGCAACATGTTCATGATCAAGTTGCTTAAAATTCATAATATCGTTTCTAAGAGAGATGATCTTAGCGGGAGGAAAATACTTAGAGATAAAAGCATCTTTGCACTTATTCCACAAATCAATACTATTTTTAGGCAAAGACGAAAACCAAGCTTTAGGACGATCTCTAAGAAAAAAAGGAAATATCTTAAATTTAACAATATCATTATCCACATCTTTCTTCTTTTACATATCACACAAATCAACGAAGCTATTTAGATGGGTAGCGGCATCTTCACTAGGAAGGCCAGAAAACGGATCTTTCATGACAAGATTCAGCAAGGCAGCATTAATTTCACAAGATTCAGCATCGGTAAGAGGAGCAACCGGAGTGCTAATAAAATCATTGTTGTTGGTATTGGTAAAGTCACCCAATTTAGTGTTATCTTGAGCCATCGTGACAAGCAAGCATTCCAACACACAAGCAAACGAGAAACGGGTAAAAAGAGGCAAATAGAGAAAGAGAGGGAGGATAGAGAGAGAGAGAGGGCGAATAAAACAGCAAGGGTGAAGTGGGGGAGAGGAAAACGAGATGCAGATGGCAAATAATGTAATGCGGGAGATAAGGGTTTGTGATGGGTACTTGGTATGTTTGACTTTTGCGTAGACCTCCCCGGCAACGGCGCCAGAAATCCTTCTTGCTACTTCTTGAGCACTGCGTTGTTTTTCCCTTGAAGAGGAAAGGGTGATGCAGCGAAGTAGCATAAGTATTTCCCTTAGTTTTTGAGAACCAAGGTATCAATCCAGTAGGAGGCTATGCACGAGTCCCTCGCACCTGCACAAAACAAATAAATCCTCGCAACCAACGCGATAAGGGGTTGTCAATCCCTACACGGTCACTTACGAGAGTGAGATCTGATAGATATGATAAGATAATATTTTTGGTATTTTTATGATAAAGATGCAAAGTAAAATAAAAGGCAATGCAAATAGCTAAGTGTTGGAAGATTAATATGATGAAGATAGACCCGGGGGCCATAGGTTTCACTAGTGGCTTCTCTCAAGAGCATAAGTATTTTACAGTGGGTGAACAAATTACTATTGAGCATTTGACAGAATTGAGCATAATTATGAGAATATCTAGGTATGATCATGTATATAGGCATCACGTCTGAGACAAGTAGACCGACTCCTGCCTGCATCTACTACTATTACTCCACACATCGACCGCTATCCAGCATGCATCTAGAGTATTAAGTTCATAAGAACAGAGTAACGCCTTAAGAAAGATGACATGATGTAGAGGGATAAATTCATGCAATATGATAAAAACCCCATCTTGTTATCCTCAATGGCAACAATACAATACGTGCCTTGCTGCCCCTACTATCACTGGGAAAGGACACCGCAAGATTGAACCCAAAGCTAAGCACTTCTCCCATTGCAAGAAAGATCAATCTAGTAGGCCAAACCAAACTGATAATTCGAAGAGACTTGCAAAGATAACCAATTATACATAAAATAATTCAGAGAAGATTCAAATATTGTTCATAGATAAACTTGATCATAAACCCACAATTCATCGGTCTGAACAAACACACCGCAAAAGAAGATTACATCGAATAGATCTCCACAAGAGAGGGGGAGAACTTTGTATTGAGATCCAAAAAGAGAGAAGAAGCCATCTAGGTAATAACTATGGACCCGCAGGTCTGAGGTAAACTACTCACACTTCATCAGAAGGGCTATGGTGTTGATGTAGAAGCCCTCCGTGATCGATGCCCCCTGCGGTGGAGCTCCGGAATAGGCCCCAAGATGGGATCTCGTGGATACAGAAAGTTATGGCGGTGGAATTACGGTTTTGGCTCTGTATCTGATAGTTTGGGGGTACGTAGGTATATATAGGTGGAAGAAGTACGTCGGTGGAGCAACAGGGGGCCCACGAGGGTGGAGGGCGCGCCTTGGGGGGGGGGGGGTAGGCATGCCCCCTACCTCGTGGCCTCCCTGTTGGTTGCTTGACGTAGGGTCCAAGTCTCCTGGATCTTGTTCGTTCCAAAAATCATGTTCCTGAAGGTTTCATTCCGTTTGGACTCCGTTTGATATTCCTTTTCTTCGAAAAAAAACATCAATTCTAGGCTGGGCCTCCGGTTAATAGGTTAGTCCCAAAAATAATATAAAAGTGTATAATAAAGCCCAATAATGTGCAAAACAGTAGATAATATAGCATGGAGCAATCAAAAATTATAGATACGTTGGAGACGTATCAGTTGTCATAACGGTTCGACCGATAAATATCTTCGTAGAATATGTAGGAACCATTATGAGCATCCAGATTCCGCTATTGGTTATTGACCGAAGAGGTCTTGGGGAACGTAGTAGTTCAAAAAAATTCCTACGGTCACACAAGATCTAACTAGGAGATGCATAGCAACGAGAGGGGAGAGTGTATCTACGTACCCTCGTAGACCGAAAGCGGAAGCGTTTAGTAACACGGTTGATGTAGTCGAACGTCTTCACGATCCAACCGATCCAAGTATCGAACGTATGGCACCTCCGTGTTCATCATACGTTCAACACGACGACGTCCCTCAAACTCTTGATCCAACAGAGGGACGAGGGTGAGTTCTGTCAACACGACGGCGTGGCGACGGTGATGGTGAAGTTACCGACATAGGGCTTCGCCTAAGCACTACGATGATATGACCGAGGTGTGTAACTGTGGAGGGGGGCACCACACACGGCTAAGAGAAGACTTGGTGTGATTTTGGGGTGCCCCTTTCCCACATATATAAAGGAGGGAATGAAAGAGGGAAAGAGAGAGGGAGTAGGAAAACGCAAGGGGGGCACCGCCCCTTCCCCTAGTCCAATTCGGACCCATGGGGGGGGCACCTCCCCTTGGCCTACCTCCTCTTTTCCCATATGGCCCAATAAGGCCCATTACTTCTCCCAGTGAATTCCCGTAACTCCCCGGTACTCCGAAAAATACTTGAATCACTCAGAACCTTTCCGATGTCCGAATATAGCCTTCCAATATATGAATCTTTACCTCTCGACCATTTCGAGACTCCTCGTCATGTCCGTGATCTCATCCGGGACTCCGAACAAACTTTGGTCATCAAATCACATAACTCATAATACAAATTATCATCAAATGTTAAGCGTGCGGACCCTATGGGTTCAAGAACTATGTAGACATGACCGAGACACATCTCTGGTCAATAACCAATAGCGAACCTGGATGCTCAGATTGGATCCTACATATTCTATGAAGATCTTTATTGGTCAAACCGCATAACAACATACGTCATTCCCTTTGTCATCGGTATGTTACTTTCCCGAGATTCGATCGTCGGTATCATCATACCTAGTTCAATCTCGTTACCGACAAGTCTCTTTACTTGTTCCGTAATGCATCATCCCTCAACTAACTCATTAGTCACATTGCTGGCAAGGCTTATAGTGATGTGCATTACTGAGAGGGCCCAGAGATACCTCTCCGATACTCGGAGTGACAAATCCTAATCTCGATCTATGCCAACCCAACAAACACCTTTGGAGACCCTTGTAGAAAATCTTTATAATCACCCAGTTACGTTGTGACATTTGATAGCACACAAGGTGTTCCTCCGGTATTCGGGAGTTGCATAATCTCATAGTCAGAGGAACATGTATAAGTCATGAAGAAAGCAATAGCAATAAAAGTAAATGATCATTATGCTAAGCTAACAGATGGGTCTTGTCCATCACACCATTCTCCTAATGATGTGATCCCATTTCATCAAATGACAACACATGTCTATGGTCAGGAAACTTAACCATCTTTGATTAACGAGCTAGTCAAGTAGAGGCATACTAGGGACACTCTGTTTTGTCTATGTATTCACACATGTACTAAGTTTTCGGTTAATACAATTCTTGCATGAATAATAAACATTTATCATGATATAAGGAAATATAAATAATAACTTTATTATTGCCTCTAGGGCATATTTCCTTCAGTCTCCCACTTGCACTAGAGTCAATAATCTAGTTCACATCATCATGTGATTTAACACCAATAGTTGACATCTTTATGTGATTAATTCACATCTCCATGTGACTAATTCCCAAAGGGTTTACTAGAGTCAATAATCTAGTTCACATCGCTATGTGATTAACACCCAAAGAGTGATCATGTTTTGCTTGTGAGATAAGTTTTGTCAATGGGTCTGCCACATTCAGAGCCATATGTATTTTGCAAATTTTCTATGTCTACAATGCTCCGTGTCGTGAATCTAAGACTGACAGTAGAATGGGGGGTAAGTATGAGGAGGCAAGATCCTAGCTATGGAGTAGTTGTACACACGAGTTTTACAAGTTTAGGCCCTTCTCGGAAGAAGTAACATCCCTACGTCTCGGTGCCCTGAGGCGTTCGACTAGATTATGTGTGTGTGAGTTTACAAAAGATGCGAACCCTTGTACCTGTGGAGGGGGGTGGCTTATATAGAGTGCGCCAGGACCCCAGCCAACCCACGTTACAAAGGGTTTAAGGTACATTAAAGGGGAGACGTTACTGGTAACGCTAGTAAATAAAGAGACATAATGACCATTAAAGCTATGAGGTGATGTCCGACCATTGCAGTTCGGAGCGACCTTAGACCTTCTGGTGGTCGAGTGACAGCCTCCGCGGTCGAGTGACTTCAAGTCTTCCGAGTGGAAGTCCTCATGGTCGAGTGGATGATGACTCCTCTTCGAATGCTTCTGGTTTGAGGGTGACATCCTAGGGGAGGGTGTCTAGGTCAGGCCTACGACCCTACCCTAGGTACATATCTTCATCATTAGCCCCCGAATGGTTCAGGGTTCGAGTGGGGAAGGAGTTGATAACCTCTCCGATTTAGCTTTTGCGCTTCAAAAATGTCTTGTCCAGAGGTCGAATGGACATCCATGATGACTTCAACTGCTTGTTCAGTCGCCTTGATCCATTCTTGGTTTTGTCGAGTGAACCTTCATTGTTAAGCTTCGAGTGTTGATATGGGAAAAATCTTCCGTCTGACGGGTTGTTCTACTGTCTGCGGATTTCACGGGATTCGAATTTCAGGAAGCGCACCAGGCGGGGTAGGCCGCAGTAATCGGGACGGATTAGGCAGGCCGCCTCGATCTTTGTGCCACCTTTTTCACCACGAATCGCGTGCGCGACTGTTGCAGGATTTAATCGGATCGCATGGGCCCACGAGTCAGCCACTCGGAAATGATCTCATATAAGGCGTTGGACGGGGGTTTTCGCACAGTGCGTTCTCATTCTTCCCCTTCCTCCTCTGTTTTCTCCACCGCATCTGCCTCTGCCCTCGGCGTCGTCGCCCCGTTTGAACTCGATCCGCTGCCATGGGGAAGGAGAAGATGGTGGCGTTGGAGCATGCGAAGAAGGAGACGGCAAAGGCGAAAGGGAAGAGGACCAGCCGGAGCGGGTCTTCGTCGAGGTCCGGCCTGCCGCCTGGCTGGATCCAGGACGACTGGATTCACTCGACAATCAGCCAAGACGATATCGACGACCTGGTCGAGGGGGGACTGACCCCCCACGAATCGGTGCGGCTCCCGGGGAACGAGACCGAGCCGCAGCCGCAGGAGGGTGAGTGCGTTCTCCTTGCTACTCACGTCGACCGCAGGTTTTCTTTGCCTCCCCATCCTTTCTTTCGAGGTTTCTTGAACTTCTTCGGGGCTCAACTCCACCACTTTTCCCCAAACACCATCGTGTACCTTGCCGCTTTTGTGTCCATGTGCGAGAACTTCCTGGGTTGTCGACCACACTGGGGTCTCTTCAAGCACATATTCATGTGTCGTTCTCAGACGGTCAAGAAGGCCAACCCGAGTGACGAGAGGATGCAAGTGATACAGATGTGCGGGGGTCTTGGAATTAAGATGAGGAACAAAATCACTTTCCCAACTATGATCCTTCCCAAGTCGGTCCGGGGTTGGCAGTCAACCTGGTTCTACTGCAAGGACCAGCCGACTCCGGGTCAGTCGACTGGACTTCCCCCCTTTTCCATGGCTCGAGTAGAGAGGCCCTCCACCTCGAGAGTGATCCCAGAGGAGAGGGCGTAGGTGAAGGTGTTGGTCGGCGGGTGGTCCAACTCGTCCGCGACGGAGTGACCGGTATGGACCTGTTGGAGGTCTTCCTCAGTCGACGTATCCAACCACTCCAAGCTCGTGACCATCTGATGTGGATGTACTCGGGAATCGAGGATTCCACTTGGATCCACCTGGAGGATGTCAGTGAGAACACGGTGGAGCAGTGGCTGAGAGGCATTACTAGCAACAAGGATAACCCCCGGGGGTCCAGGAGGGTGGTTACATTCGACCATTTGCGCCAGCCGGAACAGGTACGATTCTGCATTGTCGAGTGTTTTCTTGATTAACCATGTAACATCTTGTTGACGGCCAACTATCTTTCTTTTGTTCGTTGTCTTTTAGGCCCTTATTGATATGTATTCAATGCCCAACGGAGAGCAGGAGCAAGATCCCGAGGGGAGGCGAGTGGAGGCGAGAGTGGCAAGTGGCACCCGGATGAAGAGGAGGACGAGGAGAGTGATGGCCCGAGTGATGAAGAAGAAGTCGACTCGCCACCTCGCAGAGAAAGGAGGTCTAAGCACACTCACGACCCGGCAAGCACCCCCGACCTGGTGGCCTGATGTCTACTACACAACCTTCTTCTTGTAGACATTGTTGGGCCTCCAAGTGCAGAGGTTTGTAGGACAGTAGCAAATTTCCCTCAAGTGGATGACCTAAGGTTTATCAATCCGTAGGAGGCGTAGGATGAAGATGGTCTCTCTCAAGCAACCCTGCAACCAAATAACAAAGAGTCTCTTGTGTCCCCAACACACCCAATACAATGGTAAATTGTATAGGTGCACTAGTTCGGCGAAGAGATGGTGAAACAAGTGGTATATGGATAGTAAATAATAGTTTTTGTAATCTGAAAATATAAAAACAGCAAGGTAACAAATGATAAAAGTGAGCGTAAACGGTATTGCAATGCTAGGAAACAAGGCCTAGGGTTCATACTTTTGCTAGTGTAAGTTCCCTCAACAATACTAACATAATTGGATCACATAACTATCCCTCAACATGCAACAAAGAGTCACTCCAAAGTCACTAATAACATCGAACGAACGAAGAGATTATGGTAGGGTACGAAACAACCTCAAAGTTATTCTTTCCAATCAATCCGTTGGGCTATTCCTATAAGTGTCACAAACAGCCCTAGAGTTCGTACTAGAATAACACCTTAAGATACAAATCAACCAAAACCCTAATGTCACCTAGATACTCCAATGTCACCTCAAGTATCCATGGGCATGATTATACGATATGCATCACACATCTCAATTCATCTATTCAACCAACACAAAGGACTTCAAAGAGTGCCCCAAAGTTCTACCGGAGAATCACGGCGAAAACGTGTGCCAACCCCTATGCATAGGTTCCCAATGTCACGAAACCCGCAAGTTGGTCACCTTAACATACATCAAGTGTTCTCAAGTCTTTAAAGACTCAGTCCGATAAGATTACTTCAAAGGGGAAACTCGATTCATTACAAGAGAGTAGAGGGGGGAGAAACATCATAGGATCCAACTAAAATAGCAAAGCTCGCGATACATCAAGATCGTATCATCTTAAGAACACGAGAGAGAGATCAAACACATAGCTACTGGTACATACCCTCAGCCCCGAGGGAGAACTACTCCCTCCTCGTCATGGAGAGCGCCGGGATGATGAAGATGGCCACCGATGAGGGATCCCCCCCTCCGGCAGGGTGCCGAAACAGGGTCCCGATTGAATTTTTGTGGCTGCGAAGGCTTCTGGCGGTGGAACTCCCGATCTATGTTGCATTCTGGAAGTTTTAGGGTATATGGAGTTATATAGGTGGAAGAAGCACGTCAGGAGAGCCACGGGGGCCCCACGAGGCAGGGGGCACGCCCT
>NC_041380.1:74527018-74535941 GCF_002162155.2 Triticum dicoccoides | reverse complement strand
CCCCACCCTCGTGAGCACCTCCCGTATCTTCTGACGTGGGGTCCAAGTCCATCAGGTGTGTTTCCTTCCAAAAATAACTTCTCTAGTTGATTTCGTTCCGTTTCGACTCCGTCTGATATTCCTTTTCCTCGAGACACTAAAATAGGCATAAAACAGCAAATCTGGGCTGGGCCTCCGGTTAATAGGTTAGTCCCACAAATAATATAAAAGTGGATAATAAATCCCAATATTGCCCAAAACAGTAGATAATATAGCATGGAGCAATCAAAAATTATAGATACGTTGGAGACGTATCAAGCATCCCAAGCTTAATTCCTTCTCGTCCTCAAGTAGGTAAATGATAAAAAAGATAATTTTTGATGTGGAATGCTAGTTGGCATAATTTCAATGTAATTCTTCTTAATTGTGGCATGAATATTCAGATTCATAACATTCAAGACAAAAGTTCATATTGACATAAAAATAATAGTACTTCAAGCATACTAACTAAGCAATTATGTCTTCTCAAAATCACATGGCCAAAGAAAGTTATCCCTACAAAATCATATAGTCTGGCTATGCTCCATCTTCACCACACAAAATATTTAAATCATGCACAACCCCGATGACAAGCCAAGCAATTGTTTCATACTTTTTATGTTCTCAAACTTTTTCAATCTTCACGCAATACATGAGCGTGAGCCATGGACATAGCACTATAGGTAGAATAGAATGGTGGTTGTGGAGAAGACAAAAAGGGAGAAGATAGTCTCACATCAACTAGGCGTATCAACGGGCTATGGAGATGCCCATCAATAGATATCAATGTGAGTGAGTAGGGATTGCCATGCAACGGATGCTCTAGAGCTATAAATGTATGAAAGCTCAACAAAATAAACTAGTGGGTGTGCATACAACTCGCTTCCTCACGAAGCCCTAGGGCATCTTTAGGAATCCCGTCATTGGAATATACAAGCCAAGTTCTATAATGAAAGATTCCCACTAGTATATGAAAGTGACAACATAGGAGACTCTCTATCATGAAGATCATGGTGCTACTTTGAAACACAAGTGTGGTATAAGGATAGTAGCATTGTCCCTTCTCTCTTTTTCTCTCATTTTTTTATTTTTTATTTTTTTATTTGGGCCTTCTCCCTTTTTTATGGCCTCTTTTCTCTTTTTTATTTGGGCTTCTTTTGCCTCTTTTATTTATTTATTTTCGTCCGGAGTCTCATCCCGACTTATGGGGGAATCATAGTCTCCATCATACTTTCCTCACTGGGACAATGCTCTAATGATGATCATCACACTTTTATTTACTTACAACTCAAGAACTACAACTCGATACTTAGAACAAGATATGACTCTATATGAATGCCTCCGGCGGTGTACCGGGATGTGCAATGACTCATGAGTGACATGTATGAAAGAATTATCAATGGTGGCTTTGCCACAAATACGATGTCAACTACATGATCATGCAAAGCAATATGACAATGATGGAGCGTGTCATAATAAACTGAACAGAGGAAAGTTGCATGGCGATATATCTCGGAATGGCTATGGAAATGCCATAATAGGTAGGTATGGTGGCTGTTTTGAGGAAGGTATATGGTGGGTGTATGATACCGGCGAAAGTTGCGCGGTACTAGAGAGGCTAGCAATGGTGGAAGGGTGAGAGTGCGTATAATCCATGGACTCAACATTAGTCATAAAGAACTCACATACTTATTGCAAAAATATATTAGTTATCGAAACAAAGTACTACGCGCATGCTCCTAGGGGGATAGATTGGTAGGAAAAGACCATCGCTCGTCCCGACCGCCACTCATAAGGAGGACAATCAATAAATAAATCATGCTCCGGCTTCATCACATAACGGTTCACCACACGTGCATGCTACGGGAATCACAAACTTCAACACAAGTATTTCTCAAATTCACAACTACTCAACTAGCATGACTCTAATATCACCATCTCCATATCTCAAAACAATCATCAAGCATCAAACTTCTCTTAGTATTCAACACACTCATAAGAGAATTTTATTATTCTTGGATACCTAGCATATTAGGATTTTAAGAAAATTACCATGCTATTTAAGACTCTCAAAATAATATAAGTGAAGCATGAGATATCAATAGTTTCTATAAAACAAATCCACCACCGTGCTTTAAAAGGTTATAAGTGAAGCACTAGAGCAAATGACAAACTACTCCGAAGGATATAAGTGAAGATCAATGAGTAGTCGAATAATTATGCAACTATGTGAAGACTCTCCCATTTAATAATTTCAGATCTTGGTACTTTATTCAAACAGCAAGCAAAACTAAAGAAAATAAAATGACGCTCCAAGCAAAACACATATCATGTGGTGAATAAAAATATAGCTCCAAGTAAAGTTACCGATGAACGAAGACGAAAGAGGGGATGCCTTCCGGGGCATCCCCAAGATTAGGCTCTTGGTTGTCCTTGAATATTACCTTGGGGTGACTTGGGTATCCCCAAGCTTAGGTTCTTGCCACTCCTTATTCCATAGTCCATCGAATCCTTACCCAAAACTTGAAAACTTCACAACACAAAACTTAACAGAAAACTCGTAAGCTCCGTTAGCGAAAGAAAACAAAGCACCACTTCAAGGTACTGTAATGAACTCATTATTTATTTATATTGGTGTTAAACCTACTGTATTCCAACTTCTCTATGGTTTATAAACTATTTTACTATCCATAGATTCATCAAAATAAGCAAACAACACACGAAAAACAGAATCTGTCAAAAACAGAACAGTCTGTAGTAATCTGGATCAAACGTATACTTCTGGAACTCATAAAATTATCAAATAACATGCTGGACCTGAGGAATTTATCTATTAATCATCTGCAAAAATAATTAACTAAATATCACTCTCCAAATAAAAATGGCAGCAATTCTCGTGAGCGCTAAAGTTTCTGTATTTTACAGCATGATCACAAAGACTTCCCCCAAGTCTTCCCAAAGGTTCTACTTGGCACAAACACCAATTAAAAGCATAAAAACACATCCAAACAGAGGCTAGATGAATTATTTATTACTAAACATAAACAAAAAGCAAGGAATAAAAATAAAATTGGGTTGCCTCCCAACAAGCGCTATCGTTTAACGCCCCTAGCTAGGCATGATGATTTCAATGATGCTCACATAAAAGATAAGAATTGAGACATAAAGAGAGCATCATGAAGAATATGACTAGCACATTTAAGTCTAACATACTTCCTATGCATAGGGATTTTGTGAGCAAACAACTTATGTGAACAAGAATCAACTTGCATAGGAAGGTAAAGCAAGCATAACTTTAAAATTTTAAGCACATAGAGAGGAAACTTGATATTATTGCATTTCCTACAAGCATATATTCCTCCCTCATAATAATTTTCAGTAGCATCATGAATTAATTCAACAATATAACCAGCACCTAAAGCATTTTTTTCATGATCTACAAGCATAGAAAATTTACTACTCTCCACATAAGCAAAATTCTTCTCATTAATAGTAGTGGGAGCAAACTCAACGAAGTAACTATCATGGGATTGAAAATTGAAATCAAGATGACAAGTTTTATTGTTATTATTATTCTTTAAAGCATATGTGTCATCACAATAATCATCATAGATAGGAGGCATGCTTTCATCATAGTAAATTTGCTCATCAAAGCTTGGGGGACAAAAAATATCATCTTCATCAAACATAGCTTCCCCAAGCTTGTGGCTTTGCATATCATTAGCATCATGGATATTCAAGGAATTCATACTAACAACATTGCAATCATGCTCATCATTCAAATGTTTAGTGCCAAACATTTTATAGATTTCTTCTTCTAGCACTTGAGCACAATTATCCTTTCCATCATACTCACGAAAGATATTAAAAAGGTGAAGCGTATGAGACAAACTCAATTCCATTTTTTTATAGTTTTCTTTTATAAACTAAACTGGTGATAAAACAAGAAACAAAAAGATTCGATTGCAAGATCTAAAGATATACCTTCAAGCACTCACCTCCCCGGCAACGGCGCCAGAAAAGAGCTTGATGTCTACTACACAACCTTCTTCTTGTAGACGTTGTTGGGCCTCCAAGTGCAGAGGTTTGTAGGACAGTAGCAATTTTCGCTCAAGTGGATGACCTAAGGCTTATCAATCCGTAGGAGGCATAGGATGAAGATGGTCTCTCTCAAGCAACCCTGCAACCAAATAACAAAGAGTCTCTTGTGTCCCCAACACACCCAATACAATGGTAAATTGTATAGGTGCACTAGTTCACGAAGAGATGGTGAAACAAGTGGTATATGGGTAGTAGATAATAGTTTTTGTAATCTGAAAATATAAAAACAGCAAGGTAATGAATGATAAAAGTGAGCGTAAACGGTATTGCAATGCTAGGAAACAAGGCCTAGGGTTCATACTTTCGCTAGTGTAAGTTCCCTCAACAATACTAACATAATTGGATCACATAACTATCCCTCAACATGCAACAAAGAGTCACTCCAAAGTCACTAATAACGGAGAACGAACGAATAGATTATGGTAGGGTACGAAACCACCTCAAAGTTATTCTTTCCAATCAATCCGTTGGGCTATTCCTATAAGTGTCACAAACAGCCCTAGAGTTCATACTAGAATAACACCTTAAGATGCAAATCAACCAAAACCCTAATGTCACCAAGATACTCCAATGTCACCTCAAGTATCCATGGGCATGATTATACGATATGCATCACACAATCTCAATTCATCTATTCAACCAACACAAAGGACTTCAAAGAGTGCCCCAAAGTTCTACTGGAGAATCACGACGAAAACATGTGCCAACCCCTATGCATAGGTTCCCAATGTCACGAAACCCGCAAGTTGGTCACCTTAACATACATCAAGTGTTCTCAAGTCTTTAAAGACTCAGTCCGATAAGATTACTTCAAAGGGGAAACTCGATTCATTACAAGAGAGTAGAGGGGGGAGAAACATCATAGGATCCAACTAAAATAGCAAAGCTCGCGATACATCAAGATCGTATCATCTCAAGAACACGAGAGAGAGAGAGAGAGAGAGAGAGAGATCAAACACATAGCTACTGGTACATACCCTCAGCCCCGAGGGAGAACTACTCCCTCCTCGTCATGGAGAGCGCCGGGATGATGAAGATGGCCACCGATGAGGGATCCCCCCCTCCGGCAGGGTGCCGAAACAGGGTCCCGATTGAATTTTTGTGGCCACGAAGGCTTCTGGCGGCGGAACTCCCGATCCATGTTGCATTCTGGAAGTTTTAGGGTATATGGAGTTATATAGGCGGAAGAAGCACGTCAGGAGAGCCACAGGGGCCCCACGAGGCAGGGGGGCACGCCCTAGGGGGGGGGGGCGCCCCCACCCTCGTGAGCACCTCCCGTATCTTCTGGCGTGGGGTCCAAGTCCATCAGGTGTGTTTCCTTCCAAAAATAACTTCTCTAGTTGATTTCGTTCCGTTTCGACTCTGTCTGATATTCCTTTTCCTCGAAACACTGAAATAGGCATAAAACAACAAATCTGGGCTAGGCCTCCGGTTAATAGGTTAGTCCCAAAAATAATATAAAAGTGGATAATAAAGCCCAATATTGCCCAAAACAGTAGATAATATAGCATGGAGCAATCAAACATTATAGATACGTTGGAGACATATCATGGACGCACCAACGGGGCAGTCTTCAAAGCGCCCTCAGACATCTTATCCAGTGCCGACTGAGAAGGCACCGAAGTAGCCCAAGACTGCGCCGCCTCCAGTGCCGAAACCACCGAAGGCTGCATCTTCCAAACCGCCAAAGGCTTTGCCCAAAATCAAAGTGACCATTCCCACTAACTCTGGGTAACAATCTGACCTGATCCTTTGGTTGACTTGGGTAACAGAACGTAACCGACTAAATGTTGATGTTTGCAGTGCTGCTACCTCTAGAACTTCCACCCGCCAGTACCCAGATGAGGAGATGGAAGATGCGGTAACCTCCAACCCAGGTACAATTCTTGTGATCTTGTTCTTGATTATTTTGTCGATTAAATTCTGGTGATTCACTTGGGGTCGACTGATTTCTTTGCAGCCCCACTCAATGTTATCGAGCTTCCGAACGATGATGAAGACGTGATACTGAGGCCCAGAAGGAGCAAGAAAGCTATAGCTGGCAAGATATCTCAGTCGGAATTGGCGAAATAACTGACAGTCCAACAACCCGAAGATGCAGGTAGAGCCTCTGTAACTTTTGTTGTCCCAGCGTCGAGTGAACGCCTCGCACCGTCGACTGTACCAGTGTTTTCTTCAGCCATCCAACCTCATGCCTCGGAGCTCCAAGCTGCTGCATCTGGACCGCCTGTCCCCTTCTTCACCACCTATCATGTTCCGGAAAGCCAGTTGGACGCCACTGCAGAGGCTATCCATCAAGCTGGCGTAATGATGGAGCGGATGAAGGCGGTGCACGACAATAGCCAGGCTGCTTACGACGCCAGCGTGGCTCTTCGAGCCAATGTCCAGGTAAGTTGACTTCTGACTGAACTTGTTCTATTAGGATATGCTACCTGAATATTGTCCTTCGTATAATCTCTTATTGTCTGCTTCGAATCTATACACTCACTGGGTGTTTTGTTGTCTTTAGTATTTGTGCTCTTCCACTCGGTCTGGTCGAGTGGGATCTGAACTAGTGGGGGCACGACAAGTGCACCCACTGGGTGTAGTCCCCGAGACCGCAGACGACTGCTGGCAGTCGGCTGGGGTCTGAGCACTTCTTTCTCTTTCCTTTCTTCCACTTGGTCTGGGCGGAACATGCTGAGTGGGATCTGAACCAGTGGTGGCACGCCAAGTGCACCCACTGGGTGTAGTCTCCGAGACCGCGGTTGACTGCTGGCAGTCGGCCGTATGAGTACTTTTTTTTACTCGACCTGGGCGGACCGGCCGAGTGGAAACTGAACCAGTGGGGGCACGCCAAGTGCACCCACTGGGTGTAGTCCCCGAGACCGTAGTCGACTGCTGGCAGTCAGTTGGGGTCTGAGTAAACTTTGAAGTTTTATTCACTCGGAAGTAAATAATCTTTGATCTTGTCGATTGATATGTCTTTTACTCTCTGCAGAAATCTGGTACTCTCATTTCCAAGTTCACCGAATTTGAGGAGAAGCAGAGGCAACTCAACCTTGAACTGGAGCTGGCCCAACAAAATTTGATGAAGGCTCAAGATGAAGTTGCCGGTATGGAAGGTAATTGCCTGTCGACTGCTCATGTCGATCGTCCTTTAAATTATCCCTTCGACCTTTTGTTTGATCTAAATGCTTATTTTGCAGAGAAAATGATGTTGGCTCTGGAGAAGAAGGACTTGGACCTTGCAGCTGCGCAGAAGGAGGCTCAAGAGAAGACTACCCTTGCTGACAAGAAGCTGGCTTCAGTCGGAGTGCTGGAAGAGGATGTAAGCAAGCTGAAGTCCTTTCTTGCTGAATCCAACCGAGAGGCAACTCGTCTGAAGAAGGATAAGGTGGCTTTGAACGAGAAGCTGGAATACATGGATCGTAAGAGAAATGACTTAGAAGCTTATGTGGAAACCCTCGCCAAGAAGCTCTTTCTTATGCTCGAAGGTACCCCTTTTGATCCGTTTGCTTTACTGTTTGCAAGTTAGTCCTGTCCAGTCAACTCATTAACTCCTTGACTGCAGAATTCTGCCAAAACTTTGAAGAGGAGACTGGACGGATCGAGACGGGTTTGGACCCTATCCTTTCTCCAGTCGGCGACGAGGCTGCCATGAATGTGCTTCGACTGGAATCCCGCGTCGCCAGTGTTACAAGTTATCTTGACCGTCTAAAGGTGGCAGTTTCACGCATTGACTCATCGCTCTGGCCAAGGGCAACGCTTCAAAATGATCTCGAGTCTCTGATGGCTCGACTCAACGAGGTCCCCGGTCGGGTGTAGGAATGGAAGAAGTCCTCTGCCCGATGCGGTGCTGACGTGGCTCTGTAGCTGGTAAGAGTCCACTGCAAGGAAGCCGGCGAAGATAAGCTAGCGGCGATCAAGGTCGCCAACACCAAAAGGAATGACTTCCAGTCCTTCATGGAGACTTTCATCGCTGCTGCCACTCGGATCGCTGATGGAATTGACTTGGACGAATTCGTCGAGCTTGCAAGCCCTCCTCCTGCCGAATAAACAAACTTGAGATTTAAACTTGCTTTAAATTTGCCTCAGAATGCCGACTGGTTTCTGTAACCGTTAAACTCCTTCGGGCCTGATGCCCGAGTACTTTTATCTTTGTTTTGAAACTCTTGAGATTTTATCCGATCTTGGTTTATCTTCTGCATATGCTTGCATTCGTCTTTGAGTAGAACTTGTTCTTCACTTCGGAATATCCTTCGAGATGCAACTCTGAAGGAGATATCCTAGTCGACGTGCACCTCGCCGTCCTTGAGGATAAGGATGGAGCGCACATTGTATTTGTAGCGCGGCTCCATGAGAGGATTGCAGTCGACCTGCACCTCGTCATCCTTGCGGATAGGGATGGAGCAGACATTGTACTTGTAGCGCAGCTTCGTGAGAGGATTGCAGTCGTCCCGCACCTCGTCATCCTTGTGGATAAGGGTGGTTTTTCGACTTAGGCGGGTACTAGGCTGTAGCTAAGTCCCCGAGTGTGAGGTTTGCTCATCACTCGGTAGGATTTTTGAAACTTAGGCGAGCACGAGGCTGCAACTAAGCCCCGAGTGTGAGGTTTGCTCATCACTCGGTAGGATTTTTGAAACTTAGGCGAGCACGGGGCTGCAGCTAAGCCCCCGAGTGTGAGGTTTGCTCATCACTCGGTAGGATTTTTGAAACTTAGGTGAGCACGGGGCTGCAGCTAAGCCTCCGAGTATGAGGTTTGCTCATCACTTGGTAGGATTTTTGAAACTTAGGCGAGTACTAGACTGCAGCTAAGCCCCTG
>NC_041380.1:74489743-74526514 GCF_002162155.2 Triticum dicoccoides | reverse complement strand
ACGGGGCTGCAGCTAAGCCTCCGTGTGTGAGGTTTGCTCATCACTCGGTAGGATTTTTGAAACTTAGGCGAGCACGGGGCTGCAGCTAAGCCTCCGAGTGAGAGACTTGCTCATCACTCGGTAGGATTTTTTCAACTTAGGCGAGTACTGGACTGCAGCTAAGCCCCCGAGTGAGATGCTTGCTCATCACTCGGTAGGATTTTTTCAACTTAGGTGAAACGGGTTCGCAGCTAAGCCTCTGAGTGAGAGGTTTGCTCATCACTCGGTAGGATTTTTGAAACTTAGGCGACACGGGTTCGCAGCTAAGCCCCCGAGTGAGAGGTTTGCTCATCACTCGGTAGGATTTTTCAACTTAGGCAAAACAGATTCGCAGCTGAGCCACCCACTGGGGGATTTCAGAAACAGACGTAATCAATTGACAATCTTTTTAGAAGACTGTAAAACTCTTGTCTTTGATAAACAAAATACAAAGGTGTTTTTATTACATCTCAGCAGACTGAGTGTTTAAGTATAAAAGGGGCGGAGCAGCTCCGCATTCCAGGCGTGTGGCTCGTCTTTCTTGTGCTTGACGTCGTAAAGGTGGTACGCTCCATTGTGGAGCACTCTGGTGACCACAAAGGGGCCTTCCCAAGAGGGAGCAAGCTTGTGTGATTTCTGCTGATCCACTCGGAGAACTAAGTCTCCCTCTTGAAATGCTCGACCCCTTACGTTTCTGGCATGGAATCAACGCAGGTCTTGCTGATAGATGGTTGATCGGATCAAGGCCATCTCTCTTTCTTATTCAAGGAGGTCAATTGCATCCTGTCGTGCTTGTTCTGCTTCTTCCTTTGTGAAAAGCTCGACTCGGGGTGCATTGTGGAGCAAGTCACCCGGAAGTACAACTTCGGCTCCATAAACCAAGAAAACGGGGTTCTGTCAGTCGACCGATTGGGAGTTGTCCTCAATCCCCATAATACTGATGGAAGTTCGTCGACCCAGGCTCCTACTTCGTGTTTGAGGTCACACATCAGTCGGGGTTTCAGTCCTGTGAGAATCAATCCATTTGCTCTTTCAGCCTGCCCATTCGACTGGGGGTGGGCGACCGAGGCATAGTCGACTCGAGTACCTTGTGAAGCACAAAAAGTCCTGAACTCATCAGAATCAAAGTTTGATCCGTTGTCAGTGATGATGCTGTGTGGAACACCATATCTGAATGTTATCTCTTTGATGAAGCTGGCAACAGTACTGGCATCAAGGTTCTTGATAGGCTTGGCTTCAATCCACTTGGTGAACTTGTTGACTGCTACAAGCACAGAGTGAATCCACTCCTGCCAGTCCTCAAAGGTCCAACCATATCCAATCCCCAAACAACAAAAGGCCAGACAAGTGGAATGGTCTTCAGGGCTGACGCAGGCTTGTGAGACATGTTGGAGTAAAACTGGCAACCTTCACATTTGTCGACTATTTCTTGTGCCATCTCATTTGCTCGAGGCAAGTAAAATCCCGCTCGGTATGCTTTGGCCACGATGGTCCGAGTGGATGCATGGTGACCACAGGTCCCCGAGTGGATATCATTGAGGATCACTCGGCCTTCTTCAGGTGTTATGCATTTTTGGCAAACTCCAGTCACACTTTCTCTGAACAACTGTCCTCTTATCACAGTGAAGACCTTAGATCGACGGACGATCTGTTGAGCCTCTTCTTCATTTTCTGGGAGTTCCCTTCTAAGAATGTATGCGATATATGGTACTGTCCAATCGGGAGTGATGACCAAAACTTCCATGATCAAGTCGACCACGACTGGAATCTCGATTTCAGTCGGATCGGTGGCACTCTTCGGCTGTGAGGGCTCTTTAGTGAAGGGATCTTCTTGAACTGAAGGTGTATGAATATGCTCCAGGAACACATTACTGGGAATGGCTTCTCTCTTGGAGCCTATCTTTGCCAGATCATCGGTTGCTTGATTTTTCAGTCGAGGGATGTGATGGAGCTCTAACCCCTCAAACCTCTTTTCTAACTTTCTCACTACATTGCAATAACCAGTCATGGCTGGGCTTCTGACGTCCTAATCCTTCATCACCTGATTGACCACTAAATCCGAGTCACCATAGACCATGAGGCGACAGACGCCGAGTGAAATGGCCATACGCAACCCATACAGAAGTGCCTCGTATTCAGCCTCATTGTTGGAGGAGTCAAAGTGAATCTGGAGAACATAACTGAGTTTGTCACCACGGGGGGAGACCAAAACCACTCCAGCACCAGAACCATTCAACATCTTGGACCCATCGAAGAACATGGTCCAATGCTCTGAGTGAATTTGGGCCAGAAGTTGCCGTTCGATCCACTCGGTGAGGAAATCAGCTATTACTTGGGACTTAATAGCCTTCTTTGCTTCAAACTTGATATCCAGGGGAAGGAGTTCAATCGCCCACTTTGCCACTCGACCAGTTGCATCTCTGTTGTTCAAAATCTCCGATAATGGAGCGTCGCTGATGACTATAATGGAATGATCAGAGAAATAGTGTGCAACCTTCTTTGTGGTCATGTAAATTCCATAAACAAGCTTTTGATAATGGGGATATCTTTGCTTTGATGGAGTCAGAACTTCAGAAACGCAATATACTGGGCGCTGAACTTTATAAGTTTTTCCTTCTTCTTCCCACTCGACTGTGAGTACTGTACTGACAACTTGTCCAGTGGCTGCAATGTAAAGCAGTAAAGGCTCTTTGCTGATTGGTGCAGCAAGCACCAGCTGGGTGGAAAGCAGGGCTTTGAGCTCTACAAACGCCGCATCAGCTTCGGGAGTCCACTCGAACTTATCAGACTTCTTCATCAGTCGGTAAAGAGGCAGTGCCTTTTCACCGAGACGAGAAATGAATCGACTCAAGGCGGCCAAACAACCAGTAAGCTTTTGGACATCATGCACACGCACAGGGCGTTTCATCCAAAGAATGGCACCAACTTTCTCTGGGTTAGCGTCGATCCCTCGTTCGGAAACGAGGAAACCGAGTAACTTTCCACCAGGAACTCCGAATGTGCACTTTGATGGATTAAGCTTGATATCATACCTTCTGAGGTTGGCAAAGGTTTCGGCAAGGTCAGCCAGCAGGTCGGAACCTTTACGTGACTTGACTACAATGTCATCCATGTATGCTTCCACATTCCGACTGATTTGAGTAAGTAGACACTTCCGGATCATCCTCATGAATGTGGCTCTGACGTTCTTCAGGCCGAATGGCATAGTGACATAACATAAACATCCGAATGGAGTGATGAAAGCCGTTTTTATCTCATCGGGTCCATACAGTCGGATCTGATGGTACCCGGAATAGGCGTCCAAGAAGGACAAACACTCACACCCCGCAGTTGAGTCGACAATTTGGTCGATGTGGGGCCCGATTGATATGCTTGAAGTCAATGCACATGCGAAGTGAATCATCCTTCTTAGGGACCATGACAACATTGGCGAGCCACTCGGAGTGGTAAATCTCTCGGATGAACTCAGCTGCCAGGAGCTGAGCCACTTCGTCGCCAATTGCTTTTCTCTTCTGGATGGCGGACCATCGGAGATGCTCCTCGACTGGTTTTACTTTCGGGTTGACTCACAAATGATGCTCAGCCAGTCCCCTGGGTACACCCGGCATGTCAGAACGTTCCCATGCAAAGATGTCCCAGTTCTCACGGAGGAACTGGATGAGTGCTTCTTCCTATTTGCTGTCGAGTGTTGACGAGATATGGGTCGGAGCAGCATTGGGATCGGTCGGGTGAACATGAATTGGCTTCGTTTTCCCTGACGACTGAAATGCAGATTCTGTGTTAGGCTTCTTGGCTCGCAGCAAATCACCCGGATCTGCATTTTTCTGATACTCTTGCAGTTCCACTACTACCATGTGTGCATCGACAATTTTTGAGCCCTTCTGGAAGCACTCTTCTGCTTTCTGCCGATTGCCAGTGACAATGATTACTCCTCTGGGGCCAGGCATCTTCAATTTGAGACACACGTAACATGGTCGAGCCATAAAACGTGCATAAGCGGGTCTCCCCAGAATGGCATGGTAAGCACTCTTGAAATCCACTACCTCAAACATCAACTTTTCCCTACGGTAATTCTTGGAATCACCGAAAACCACATCAAGTGCGATCTGGCCGAGTGACTGAGCCTTCTTACCGGGTATAACATTGTGGAAACTCATGTTGCTTTCACTAAGCTTGGACATCGGAATGCCCATTCCCTTCAAGGTTTTAGCATAAAGGATATTCAGGCCACTGCCACCATCCATCAGCACTTTAGTCAGCCGAGTGCCTTCGACTACTGGGTCGACCACTAGTGCTTGCCTCCCAGGGGTGGCTATATGCGCTGGGTGGTCCAATCGGTCGAATGTGATGGCAGTCTAGGACCACTTCAAATAACTGGGTGTTGCCAGAGCAACCATGTTCACCTCCCTGTTAATAACCTTCAATCGACTATTGCTTTCAACATCAGCAAAAAATCATCAGCGTGGAATTGACATTGGGAAAACCATCATCATCTTCTTCTCTATCCTCTCCTTTGTCCGACTCCTTTTCCTTCTCTTTGGGTTGTTTCTCTCAGAACTGCTGGATCAGAAGACGACACTGTCGAGTGGTGTGTTTAGGGTAAATGAGATTCCCCTCTTCATCTTTTTTGGTATGAATATGGCAGGGTAAATTCAACACATCATTCCCATCTTGATCTTTAACCTTCTTGGGAGTCTAGGGCCCTTTGGGGTTTCCCTTGAATTTCCCTTGAGTAACAACTAAAGCTTCACCAGGGGCCACTGGTTCGGCCTTTCGCTTCTGTTTCCGACTGGAATTCCCTCCTCTGGTTTCTTGGGTGACTGTTTTATGTTTGCCACTACGGAGTCAGTCTTCCTCTTCACCATTGGCATATTTGGTGGCAATCTCCATCATCCGAGTCAGAGTCATATCTCCTGTCTGACCGAATTTCAGATTCAACTCCTGATACTTGACGCCTTCCTTGAAGGCACAAATTGCTTGGTGATCTGACACATTCTCCACTGTATGGTGTAACGTGATCCATCTCTGAATATAATCCCTCAAGGTTTCATTCGGTTTCTGAACACAACACTACAATTCTGTCAATCCTGCCGGCCTTTTGCAAGTGCCTTCAAAGGTTCTAACAAATACTCGAGCAAGTTCCTCCCAACTATATATGCTGCCAGGAGCCAACTGATTCAACCACGCTCTAGCAGAGCCCTCCAACATCAAGGGGCACTACTAGGGAAAAGCCTACCAGCAGCGAGGGTTTTGGGCCTCTCAGTAGCGCGGGCATCGGCGCTACTAATAAGGCGCTACAGCTAACGTATAGTAGTAGCGTCGGTTGTCCCACGCTACTGCTATACATGAATAGCTGTAGTGCTCTTTGGGAAAGGGCGCTACTGATATTATCTGCAGCGCTGTTTGCTGGGACGCGCTACTGACAATGCGGCGCTACTGCTAAATTTCCCCCCTCGCTACTACTAGTTTATTTATTAGTTTTTTTCCTGCATATTTGTTTTGTATTTGTTTTGTATTTGAATAGGCTTTATACAATAATCTTTAGCATATCATACACATACAAATGTAATCATAGCATATACATACAGTTAGTCTCATCAAATCATGTCATCATCATAATCATCATCCAACACAAAGTGGTCTCTCGTCATCATCTCGAAAATAGCGATACAAGTCTCGAGTGATATGCAAATACATCGTCATCCATCTAAACAATGATATATGCGAGAAGATCTATCACTTTGAGAACATGAGTTCGTATCCCTCTTTCGCATTAGCATGAACCTCTAAACTAACTACTGCCTGTCGCTCGGAAACCGTAAGGGCCTGACACTCCGGCCACTTGTCGTATATATACTCCTGGCATAACACTTCTTCGCCATCTATGATCTATGCACCTGCATCATCACATGAGTCGATGATATGCAACATATATAGTTGAGCAACAGAAAGAGACAGACTTGGCAAAAATAAAAACAACATATCATAAGCATAAATAACAAAGTTCATCGTACCCCAAAATGCCCTAACTAGAGTGATTTTCGCTAGTCGAGGAGGAGGACGGTTTAATTACATCAAAAATAAAGTTTCACCGTGCATAACTCAAAGTTTTGTCATACAGAAAGTATGGACTAAACGGACACATTGTCATATATCAACAATCACTCCAACATGTCGTTCCATCCATCCAAGTCAGGGAGATAGTCCCCGAGCCTAGTGAAAGGCTTCAGGTCGAGACACTGAGAGGCTATCCATGTTCGGACGTCTTCCCGCGACATTTGTCCTTCTCCGTAGAACATCCCTATTTTTCCGACGACCTCCTTCATGATGATTTGGGCAAGTTCACGCTGGATGTTATAGAACTCAGCTCGAAGTCGATGATCCTCGATATCTCCTATGTCCTTTGCCCATTGCAGAATATGGGCATCGCCGGATCTAGGTGACATGCGAAGGTTCTGGTGATCCCGTCTGTACTCCAGCATGTGGTGTAGGACATAGAATCCATCATTAAGAGAATCGTTTGGTTGCTGGATGCAGCAGAAGTCGGTCTTATGGCCGAAGGCGACCCTGCCGCCCCTTCTCTTCTTGTCCCTGACCTCTCCACCCCTTGCTTGGTAGTAAAACATAGCACTGTCGAGAACATCCTTGATGTGGGTGTAATCCTTTTTGTGAATGTTCTTCGACGAGTGCAAGTAAAGAGCGTGGGAGAATCGGGGGAAGAGGATGATGAGGACGGCGCGCCCGCCGCTGCGCAAAATAAGTCCTCAAATTAATTAGCCTCCACCGTTCAAATGAATGATTGAAATCGAAGGAAGGATAGCAGCGCGGATGACTTACACGGGATGATAAGGCACGAGAATCGCCTCCTTGTCCTTATTAGCAAGCATGAAATTGACGATGTAATCCCTCGCGTATTCACGGTGATTTGCGCAGACTCCCAAGAAGCCCTCGTGCATGTAGTACGGGTCAGCGACATAGATATGAGATATCTGCTCAACCCCGATGATGTAGTTCATGTGCAAGGCATAAAGGCGGACAAACGTAAAATCCAGCTTCTTCACGTGAAACATGTCGAATATGTAATCGAATCGGAGGAAGAACTTATCCGCGGGGAAGCTGTTGACATACGACATTTGCTGTGGAACGTTAACCACGTAGAGTGGGTATCCTGGATCTTTCGAGGCGATGAGGTCTTTCTGTACCCGCAGCACATCGTCATGAAGTCTCTTTAGATCGCCGAATCTGGCCCGTAGCGCTGTTGCAGGTAGGATTGGTTGACCGGGGATATGCCATTTATCTGCACCGGGGATATATATACGGTCCTGAAGCCGAGGCTGCTGAGGCGGCTGGATCATAGAAACAACTTTTTTGCCTTTCCTCGCTCTCTTCCTAAACTTCTTTACTACCGGAAGGTCGTCCATAATATGTTGAGACGGCAATTCAGGCACCCACTCATGACGCTCAAACCCTGAGGAGGCGCCAGTATAGACATACTGTTCAGTAGCGCCATCGTCGTCCTCATCCTCATCCATGGCGACGTCATCAGCGACTAATGGAGCCTCCTCCTTACCCCGTCCGCTATCACCCAACCCGACACCCGACGATAATTGGGTAGGTGGGGTGTTGATGTTCATACCTTGCTGAGGCTGCGTGCTCGTGGGTGTGCTCCCGGCCGCCTCCAGATGAAGCAGACTCTTTGGCCACAACATGACCCACCCAGCATTGCAACAATCACCAAGCTACCGCGGTGTCTCGTCGTCATCCCCCAGTAGTACTGGAGGAGGCAAATTCTCGTGGCCCGGTTTGACACTGGCCACAGAAACCTTAAAGACGTTCGGGGGGATCGGCCGGCTGTGGAACAATGGTTCCTTCGGCTCCATTATCGTCGCCTTCCCCACGTCCACCTTCTGGTCGCCGATGGTGTACAATATGGTGCACGGGGTTTCATCGTCCTGCAAAGAAAAGTCTGCGACGTGAGACATCCGAAAGGCAACGAAAACGGGAGATTATACATTTATATTGAAGGGGGCCGGTGTGATAGATACCGTGAGGGCGTCGAGCTCAGCCAAAGACGAAGCACCGCCTATCACGTCCGGTGTGGGAGCCGGTGCGGGAGCAGGTGCAGCTGCAGGTGCTGGTGCAACGCTAGTCGAGCTGCTCCCCGCCAAGAAGTCAACAAGGGGAAAGTCCGCTGCATCTTTTTTTGGATTTTGCCTGGTCCAATTGAAAACGGCCGGAACCAAGGTAGTAGAAATATCTAAAGCCACCTATTTTGTGGCAGCTACCGCTGTTGCGACTGTCTCAGTTGATTTCTTCTCAACCGCAATCTCAACCCTCTTGTCGATGTTTTCTTCATTTAACCTCCGTCTTTCCTTTCTCTCCTCCGTGGTCTCACGGTAGTACTTCTTCCACGTGGCGCCGTCTCCGACATCGTGCACGCGTCCATACGATGGTCGAGTATCCACCGGTTGTTGTTTCAATATGTTCAATGCCCGGTTGAATGGAGTGTCCCACTTGGGCCTCGCCAATGCCTCAGACGGCGAGTCGCTTTCGGCCACAATCTTGTGCTGCTCTCTCTGCAAAAGGCACAACAATCGTTTACAAATATGACTAACGTGTGCAGTCGAATTGATCAGAAATAAAATTACCAGCAGTCCCATGAACTCCGTAATGACTGGTGTTGTCTCATAAACCTTTTTCACTAGGTCCCAACGGTGCCGGGCCCTGAGGACGTCACGCTCCTGCGGGACGGTGAACTCTGCCAAGGGGTCTGGGATGCCCAGACTCGTGGCTTCCGCGTCCTCCTTGGCCCATTTGGACCTCTTTCCGCCGTAACCACGGCTTCCGAGGTGGTGGCTCCCAATGTTCCTCTCTTGAAGCCCCTTCATGTACTTAGACTTTTTTTGGCATCTTCGGCCTTGCAAGCCTCCTTGAATATTTGAAACTGCTCTTCCGTGATTGTTGGATTATCCTTTACAATCTCGGAGTAGGGTTCCTTCTTGTCGATGATCCTTGCTTTCACTCGATTTTTCCAGGCGGCCAACGCGTCGCTAAACTTGGTCATGGCGTGTTTGTTTATCTTCTTCATTGCCGGGTCCTCATCTGGATCTTTATAATCCTTCTCATTCCGGCCCGGGAACAAGAATATCTGGTGCAACTTCTTTAGGAGGGAGCTCCTCATATTTTTTATCTTCTGTAGTTTCTCATCGTTGATGGTGGCGGTTGTCCGTACGATGCAGCCTATTTGATTGCCGTAGCATCGACGCGCTTCCTCGGGTGCCGTTGGCTCAAAATTGCCGTCGTCCACCTTCGTGACCACCACTCTAGTAGTCCTGAGTTTGTTAGGAACCCGTTGCCTCTTTGCTTTCAGTTCTACACCGGCTCCGCTCCCCGAGGCAGCGCCGGTCTCAGTCTCAGTGCCGGTCTCGATGCCGGTCTAAGTCTGAGCGCCGGTCTCAGTCTCAGACCGGTCTGTGTGTCGGTCTCAGTCCCCGATGCCACCGGTGGGCCCAGCAATAATATCGGTTGATCATCGGTAAGGCTAAAAAATTCGTCTGCCACCCGGTAGGCATCGTCGCAATCACCAGAACCCTGTCCTTCATTGTTGCTAGCCATGTTTCCTATGATTAAATCTAGTCAATTAATTCTAGACCTAATAAAATGAATAATGACATAAAAAAGGCCTATTGTTTTGCAGGAATGTTGACTCCTTCCTGGTGCGGCAAATCACGGGCACTCGATATGTCCTAGTTTGTAGCACAAGTCATGCCGAAATTCATGGAAAATTTCGGCGTGAGCTTTGCTAAAAAGTGGACAAATCGAGAACCTGAAATTTGCCGGAAAAGAAATGAATCAACATTCCGGCAAAACATAGGCCACTAAGCATCATTCCCTGCAAACAGTGTCCAAATATACATGAGCAACCACATGTGCAAACAGTGTAGAAGAAAATTCATTTAACTACTAATAGAACAAAATTCAGTTAACTTTAGTGCTCTATAATGATGAAAGGAAATTTTTTTCAGTTAACTACTAATTTCATTCATTTAGGTTATTCATTTAACATCACCTAATTAACCTACTGTACCAATACTACTAGCAGCACTACTAACCTAATTAACCTAGCAAAACTCTAGTGCCCTAACTGAAAAACATCTAATTAACATCTACTAGTACCACTATTGCCCTAACCTAATTAACATCTACTAGTATCACTATATACTATACAAGCATCATCTACCCTAATTAAACCCTACTGCCCTAACTAACTTTTGTTGTAAACCAATTTTTTTGCTCTAAACTAATTTTTGCTCTAACATCTACTACTTAACATCCTTTGCTCTAAACTAAATTTTTTGCTATAAACAAACTTTTGCTCTACTAATTTTTTCTCTAGAATGCAGAGAGAGATGAGTGGGGGGAGGGGTGGGGGACTTACAGAGAGGGGAGAGACGGTGGTGGGGAGGTGCTCGGTGATGGAGGCAGGGGCGGAGAGGGCGGGCTCGGGCACGGGCAACGGCGGTCCTGGGAGGGCTCGGGCGGCGATGAGGTGGAGGGCGCCGACGGTGACGTCGAGGACGGTCTCGGGCGGCGGCAGTGAGGCTGAGGGCAGCCTCGGGCGGCGGCGGTGAGGATGACGGCGGCCTCGGGGGGAGACGGTGAGGTTTCGGGCGTCCACGCCGGCAGGAGACGGCGGCGAAGTGGAGCGACGGCGAATTGGGGAGATGGCGGCGAGGGCGAGGGATTTGGGGAAGAAGTGGTGGCCGGGGGGCCGGGGGGGAAACCGCTGTTTAAGTGAAACGTAACGGTAGCGCGTCGAAAACGCGCTATAGCTAAGTTAGCTATAGCGCGTTTCCTGAAACCCGCTACTGCTATTCCTTTCTCCTTTTTTCCCTTTTTTCTTTTATTTTTCTTTACATTTTATTTTTTTCCTTTCTCCCTTTTCTATTTCTTCCATTTTCATTTACTTTTCTACTTGTTTTTCACTTTATTTTATTTCAGGTAGCAGCAACGCCTTACACGTAAGCGCGCTACAGCTAAGGAGAGTAGCAGTAGCGCTGGGCCAGTATACGCGCTACTGCTAGGTTGGGCTAGCCATACGCGCCCAGTTCAAACATAGCAGCAGCGCTTTTCGCCAGTACGCGCTACTGCAAAAGTCATAGTAGTAGCATGGTTTATTTACGCGCGCTGCTACTAAGTAGCAGTAGCGTTTGATTTTGTACAACGCTATTGGTAAGATTCTATGTATAGGCTTTTCCCTAGTAGTGGGGAGGTGTTTCATGGCCACATCGTGATTGCCACCACCAATCTGCACAACCACTCCTTAATCCTCAAGCCAAGTGTCTGGCTTGGACTCGCCGGTGAACTTACTGACTCCAGTCACCAACCTGAAGTTGGGAGGAATCACGACTGCTCTGATGGCTCTGCTGAAACACTCGGGTCCTGAAACGTGTACCCTGCTTCCAGTTGGATGATCTCCATCGTGGCCTTCTCTGTGAGCTCTGTTTCTATCAACTAGACCTTGAACAAGGATAGACCTTGCATCAAAGCCTGGCTCTCTGGGGTCAACTGGAATTCTTCATTCACCGCTGTGGGGGCGCCTGTCATCTTGCCGCCGAGGCACGTATGACCCACTCCTCGGAGGAGGCGTGGGCACTCGATGATGGTCATCGTGGTCGAGTCGATGATCATACTGCTCACGGTTCCTGTACTGATCTTGTTGGTACCCACGTCCCTCATGCCACGGAGGCGATCTAGGGATATGGGAAGATTGGACAGTATCCGCCACCACAGACCTGCTATGAATCCTATTCCGCGACTGAGATACTGCTGTATTCTGCTCCCCCACTGCCTAGAGTAAAGCCCGGATCTGCATCAAACCTCGGCCAGCTTCTGACTGGGAAGGTTGAATTGACTCTGCTATTCGAGCTGCAGCTGTGAGATTCTGGATCGGAGTTTGGTATACCTGAGCCGGAGGCGGAAAAAGTTGTCGTCGACTGGACTCGGGAATCCGTTGTCGAGCACGCTCGTCAAGTGCGCGCTGGAGGTTCTCCAGTCAAGTGCGCTCATCCAAGTTGGCCAGACGCGCCTCCTCCAAGGCCTGGGCCACAGGGGTTTCTCCAACTATAGAAGTGTGAAGTGCATCCATATTACGGCGGCGAAGATCTTCCCTCCGCTGCGAAGAGAGGGGTTCGGGGCGGTACTCCTCGTGAACACGCGACGGATCGCCGCCGCCATCGCCACCGCCTTCACGGGTGAAGCCAGGAGGACTGCGTGGTCCATTGACCATCAAGACTTCCGCCGCGGGGTCGCTGCTGTCGCATTCGGACGCAGTCTCAATGGAACCAGTCGATGGATCGAACAGGCCGTAGAAAGTTTCATCGGGATCGATCACCGCGATTTGTGGGGTGGCCGATTGGCGGGCCACCGCATGCCTCACCCACCGCTGAAGCCGTGACCGACCAGATCGCTGGCGCCGGCGAACAACGGAAAGGGAGGTTGGCGTAGGAGCCAACTGATACGGAGTCGACGGTTGCTGAAGAAGGACGTCGCGAACGCATGCGTGGAAGTGCATCGCCCCGCAGATGGGGAGCACCTCAACGTCGAGTGGAGCCTCGTGGAGCCAAGCGGAGTCGTCGGCGATGAAGACGAGCGCGCCGAGAGGGATCTCGCGGCCTTCAGCCAATTCTCTGCCGGAAACCATGATGATGGGAATCGGAAGAATCACAACTTCTCCAATAAACTGCTAAGACACCGACCCCACGGTGGGCGCCAACTGTCGTGGATCTAAGACTGACAGTAGAATGGCGGGTAAGTATGAGGAGGCAAGATCCTAGCTATGGAGTAGTTGTACACATGAGTTTTACAAGTTCAGGCCCTTCTCGGAAGAAGTAACAGCCCTACGTCTCGGTGCCCTGAGGCGGTCGACTGGATTATGTGTGTGTGAGTTTACAAAAGATGCGAACCCTTGTACCTGTGGAGGGGGGTGGCTTATATAGAGTGCACCAGGACCCCAGCCAGCCCACGTTACAAAGGGTTTAAGGTACATTAAAGGGGAGACATTACTGGTAACGCTAGTAAATAAAGATACATAATGACCATTAAAGCTATGAGGTGATGTCCGACCGTTGCAGTTTGGAGCGACCTTAGACCTTCTGGTGGTCGAGTGACAGTCTCCGCGGTTGAGTGACTTCAAGTCTTGCGAGTGGAAGTCCTCATGGTCGAGTGGATGATGACTCCTCTTCGAATGCTTCTGGTTTGAGGGCGACGTCATACGGGAGGGTGTCTAGGTCAGGCCTACGACCCTACCCTAGGTACATATCTTCATCACTCCGCGCGGAGCTACTCTAGCTAATCGCTCCCACTTTCAATATGTATCCAGATTGAGACTTAGAGTCATCCAGATCAGTGTCAAAGCTTGCATCGATGTAACCCTTTACGACGAACTTATTGTCACCTCCATAACCGAGAAACATGTCCTTATTCTACTAAGGATAATTTTGACCGTTGTCCAGTGATCCACTCCTGGATCACTATTGTACCCTCTTGCCAAACTCATGGTGAGGTACACAATAGGTCTGGTACATAGCATAACATACTTTATAGAACCTATGACTGAGGCATAGGGAATGACTTTTCATTCTCTTTCTATTTTCTGCCGTGGTCGGGTTTTGAGTCTTTACTCAACTTCACACCTTACAACTCAGGCAAGAACTCTTTCTATTTTCTGATCCATTTTGAACTCCTTCAAAATCTTATCAAGGTATGTACTCATCGGAAGTCTTATCAAGCGTCTTGATCTATCTTTATAGATCTTGATGCCCAATATGTAAGTAGCTTCACTGAGGTATTTCATTGAAAAATTCTTATTCAAGTATCCTTTTATGCTATGCAGAAATTCTGTATTATTTCCAATCAACAATATGTCATCCACATATAGTATCAGAAATGCTACAGAGCTCCCACTCACTTTCTTGTAAATAAAGGATTCTCCAAAAGTCTATATAAAACCATATGCTTTGATCACACTATCAAAGCGTACATTCCAACTCCGAGATGCTTGCACCAGTCCATAAATGGATCATTGGAGCTTACACACTTTGTTAGCACCCTTCAGATTGACAAAACCTTCTGGTTGCATCATATACAACTCTTCTTTAAGAAATCCATTAAAGAATGTAGTTTTTACATCCATTTGCCAAATTTCATAAAATGCAGCAATTGATAACATGATTCGAATAGGCTTTAAGCATAGATACGAGTGAGACACTCTCATCGTAGTCAACACCTTGAACTTGTTGAAAAACTTTTGTCACAATTCGAGCTTTTGTAGATAGTAACACCACTATCAGCGTCCGTCTTCCTCTTAAGATCCATTTAATCTCAATGGCTCGCCGATCATCGGGCAAGTCAATCAAATTCCATACTTTGTTCTCATACATGGATCCCATCTCAGATTTCATGGCCTCAAGCCATTTCGCGAAATCTGGGCTCATCATCGCTTCCTCATAGTTCATAGGTTCGTCATGGTCTAGTAACATGACTTCCAGAAATGATTACCGTACTGATACGTCTCCAACGTATCTATAATTTTGATTGCTCCATGCTATTATATTATCTATTTTGGATGTTAATGGGCTTTATTTTACACTTCTATATCATTTTTGGGACTAACCTATCAACCGGAGGCCCAGCCCAAATTGTTGTTTTTTTTGCCTATTTCATTGTTTTGCAGAAAAGGAATATCAAACGAAGTCCAAACGTAATAAAACCTTCGGGAACGTGATTTTCTCAACAAACATGATCCAGGAGACTTGGAGTGGGCATCAAGAAACAATCAAGGAGGCCACGAGGCAGGGGTCACGCCTACCCCCTGGGCGCGCCCTCCACCCTCGTGGGCCCCTCGTTGCTCCACCGACCTACTTCTTCCTCCTATATAAGTCCACGTACCCCACAAACATCCAAGACCACGAAAACCTAATTCCACCACCGCAACCTTCTGTACCCAAGAGATCCCATCTTGGGGCCTTTTCTGGAGCTCCGCCGGAGGGGGCATTGATCACGGAGGGCCTCTACATCAACTCCATGGCCTCTCTGGTGATGTGTGAGTAGTTTACTTCAGACCTTCAGGTCCCTATCTAGTAGCTAGATGGCTTCTTCTCTCTCTTTGGATCTCAATACGAAGTTCTCCTCGATTCTCTTGGAGATCTATTCGATGTAATATTCTTTTGTGGTGTGTTTGTAGAGATCCGATGAATTGTGGGTTTATGATCCAGATTATCTATGAAAAATATTTGTTTCTTCTCTGAATTCTTTTATGTATGATTGGTTTATCTTTGCAAGTCTCTTCAAATTATCAGTTTGGTTTGGCCTACTAGATTGATCTTTCTTGCATTGGGAGAAGTGCTTAGCTTTGGGTTCAATCTTGCAGTGCTCGATCCCAGTGACAGTAGGGGAAATGACACGTATTGTATTGTTGCCATCAAGGATAAAAACATGGGGTTTATGTCATATTGCATGAGTTTATCCCTCTACATCATGTCATCTTGCTTAAGACGTTACTCTGTTCTTATGAACTTAATACTCTAGATGCATGCTGGATAGCGGCCGATGTGTGGAGTAATAGTAGTAGATGCAGGCAGGAGTCGGTCTACTTGTCACGGACGTGATGCCTATATACATGATCATGCCTAGATATTCTCATAATTATCTGCTTTTCTATCAATTGCTCGACATTAATTTGTTCACCCACCGTAATACTTATGCTATCTTGAGAGAAGCCACTAGTGAAACCTATGGCCCTCGGGTCTATTTTCCATCGTACAAGTTTCCAATCTATTTTGTTTTGCAATCTTTACTTTTAATCTATATCATAAAAATACCAAAAAAATTATCTTATTATTATTATCTCTATCAGATCTCACTCTTGCAAGTGGCCGTGAAGGGATTGACAACCCCTTATCGCATTGGTTGCGAGGTTCTTATTTGTTTGTGAAGGTATGAGGTGACTCGCGCGTGGTCTCCTACTGGATTGATACCTTGGTTCTCAAAAACTGAGGGAAATACTTACGCTGCTTTAGTGCATCACCCTTTCCTCTTCAAGGGAAAACCAACGCAGTGCTCAAGAGATAGCAAGAAGGATTTCTGGCGCCGTTGCTGGGGAGATCTACGCCAAATCAAGACATACCAAGTACCCATCACAACTCTTATCCTCCGCATTACATTATTTTCCATTTGCCTGTTGTTTTCCTCTCCCCCACTTCACCCTTGCCGTTTTATTCGTCCTCTTTTTCCGTTCCTCTTCGCTTTTTCTATTTGCCTTTTTGCCTGTTTCTTGTTTGCTTGTGTGTTGGATTGCTCGCTTATCATGATGGCTCAAGATAATACTAAATTGTGTGACTTTGCCAATACCAACAATAATGATTTTATTAGAACTCCGGTTGCTCCTCTTACCGATGCTGAATCTTGTGAAATTAATACTGCCTTGCTGAATCTTGTCATGAAAGATTCATTTTCTGGCCTTCCTAGTGAAGATGCCGCTACCCATCTAAACAGCTTTGTTGATTTGTGTGATATGCAAAAGAAGAAAGATGTGGATAATGATATTGTGAAACTTAAGCTATTTCCGTTTTTGCTTAGAGACCGTGCTAAAGCTTGGTTTTCGTCTTTGCCTAAAAACTAGCGGGGTGACCCGCGCATTTGCGCGGCTAGATTTCATATTTATATTGTTTACTATTGCTTTTTTAATCCAGCATGGTCTTCCATACATAACTTTAAGCTTTATTGTTCATACGAATAGACTGCTTAAAAGATTATAAATGATAGTACTATAAATTAGATTGGGGTGAATGAAATGTGGTGTATTCTCTATTTGCAAATTGTCAAACATGTCATCGACTTGTATGATCTCCAACTTGTATATTTGACCGTTACTTTTCTATCCACATGTATTAATTCAGAAATATAAAGTTTATGTTATGGAAATAAATTCATGATGCCAGTATCACGAAATATTTTTGTATATATTACAGTTCACATTTGGGAAGTTTAACATCACGATCTCTATAAAATCATGTATTTACAAACTGATATATTAGTTTTTTGATGGAATACAAACTGATATGTAAATATTTATCTTTGACCAAGCCATATATTAATAGCCAATGCCAGAACAGGTTTAGTGAATATAATTCATCTATGATTTTATGATACATTTTCATAAGACACAGAAGAAGCAAAATCTCGTTTTCAATTCTTTCTAAGAATGTTTTACATAATTCTGAGCCATGATTCTCTAATTTAGCTAATATGATATGCAATATTATTCTTGTCCTCCTGATATTAAGCATGCAAATACTTCCAAACATGGTTAGCTCACTCAAATATTTTGGTCGTGTGCCAATCTAATATACGCAAGCTTTCTATCCCATAATATAATATTTTATGAAATTCAATATTTGTTAGTATCTGCATACAAACTAAATAATGATTTTATAATTCTCTCTCTATATTGCTCTTGCGGTAGATTATCTTTTTCTACTCGTACCTATGTTCTCACACATTGTACTTCTATTGTCAGCATAGTTAAACCGACATAATTTCTATTCGAAGTTATTTGTTGCTTCCAACCATTGTATTTTTCAGCACAACATTCTGCGGCTTGCTTCTTACGATATGCTTGTTCACGCACTCAACATATCAACACTGATTCCTCCACTCTTATACGTGATCACTATGCATGCACATGTTCTTTGATTTTTTATTCTCAACCTTCACTTCTTAGCACTCCGGCGTCTACTATAATCAATTAGCGATAACTTATACTCCCTCTGCAACTTAATATAGGAAGTTTATGACACTATGACCGAGGGAGTATTTCCTATCATACTATTGTAGACAATTTATTGTCATATAATATCTGCATGTACAAAAACAAAAAAAATGTAATTTCCTTTTTTTTGCGGGAAATTTTCCTTTCGATTTATTATGGCCCAAAAATTAAAATTTTCTGAGATATCAACTTAGCTGATGTGATCTGCACATGGTATTTGAAAAAAATAATCCAAAATGCTAATATTGCTTTACTATTTCCTGTTCAAAATTTCATGTAGATAATAGATTTTTAGTCTCTAAATCCAATTTACAATATCATAAAAAATATTCTGAATTTATCTATTTGTGGACTCTATATAGTTTTCATACAAAATTAGTTTACTTATTTCCTTTTTGTCATGCACATATTTCATGTGCACTGTTCAAAGTCATGTCTTACAAAACTTGTGGGTTACAAATCCTTTTAGAATTCACAGTGCGTGGCATCAATTTTGTGCATTATGTATTGATACATTTGGTATCAAAAAAGCCAAAAAAAATATATCCATGACATTCGATTTTGAAAGATCTACCTGTCTCATTGTAAGGCAAAATAGGATTGCATGTTTGGTGTAAAAAGAAACATACATCCAAAGGTATATTTTTTTCATGCAGAGCATATACTTTAGTATGTTTGTGCCGAATTTTCATTTTTTGCATATTTGGAAAACGAAAAATATTCAGAGGAATAGCTGTGTAGGTATCTTTCTTCATACTTACATAGTAGACACGTTTAGTCTGTACATGCTCTGTAAGTCTTACGTATATACTCTATTTCTTTAAAGTATATATAACCTATAAAGGCAGAGTCCATATATAGTCCGCGTAAAAAATGGCCAGAGTCCACAGTTTTTTTCTTTAATAGAGAGTCCCGCGTGCATCTACTGTTTTTTTAGTTGGGGTGCATCTTGGTATGCATGCAGAATAATCAACGTGTTTTTATTATGTCATTTAAAAAAACATGTTGCTATGAAGTAAAAATATAAATAATCAACATGTGCTATCTTCTTTTGAAGCTAATCAACATGGGCTAATTGGTCTTATGCTTTTAGCCCTCACGTATATCCCACGGCCGTAACGTGTTTTTAGGATGAATATAATCAACGTGTGCTAAGTGAAGGCTGGCAGTGTCTTTTTTCTCAGCCATGCCTGGTGTGGGCTCATAGTACCTTTAAAAAAAAGGCTGGTAGTACCATCGATACATGTAGACTCGTGATAGATTTGGACTCTTTATTTCCAAATCGGTGTACACGTTTCCTTCTTCTTTTGAGCCGGATATACCTGGTTTGGTAGGACATTTTTTTGAGAGGATTGGTAGTACATGTTTAACCGGTGATTCCTACCTAATGCATGTGTATATGCACATAGACGTGACAGTCCAATCTGATGACACGTTTACGTTAACATGTTATGCAATTCTTTTTATATCTCAGCTGTTATTATTCTGATCAAACGGTGGTAATAATATTAGCATATGTGGGTAAATGTAGTGGCTTGTTTGACTCTTGTTTTAAGTATATAATAGATAGTATTAATTTTTGGAATAAGTGCAAAGATGCTTTTATCTCTAAGTATTTTCCTCCCACTAAGATCATCTCTCTTAGAAACGATATTATGAATTTTAAGCAACTTGATCATGAACATGTTGCACAATCTTGGGAGAGGATGAAATTAATGATACGTAATTGCCCTACACATGGTTTGAATTTCTGGATGATTATACAGAATTTTTATGCCGGATTGAATTTTGCTTCTAGAAATCTTTTAGATTCGGCCGCGGGAGGCACTTTTATCAAAATCACTTTAGGAGAAGCTACCAAACTCCTAGATAATATTATGGTTAATTATTCTTAATGACACACTGAAAGATCTACTAGTAAAAGAATGCATGCAATTGAAGAGATTAATGTTTTGAGTGGAAAGATGGATGAACTTATTAAATTGTTTGCTACAAGAGTGCTCCTACTGATCCTAATGATATGCCTTTGTCTACTTTGATTGAGAATAATAATAAATCTATGGATGTGAATTTTGTTGGTAGGAACAATTTTGGTAATAACGCGTATAGAGGTAATTTTAATCCTAGGCCGTTTCCTAGTAATTCCTCTAATAATTATGGTAATTCCTATAACAATCTTTATGGAAATTATAATAAGATGCCCTCTGATTTTGAATCTAGTATTAAAGAATTTATTACTTCGCAAAAGAGTTTCAATGCTTTGATTGAAGAAAAATTGCTTAAGATTGATGAGTTGGCTAGGAACGTGGATAGAATTTCTCTTGATGTTGATTCTTTGAAACTTAGATCTATTCCACCTAAGCATGATATCAATGAGTCTCTCAAAGCCATGACAATTTCCATTGATGAGTGCAAAGAAAGAACCGCTAGGATGCGTGCTAAGAAAGATTGCTTCGTGAAAGCGTGTTCTTCTAGTTTTCATGATAATAGGGATGAAGATCTAAAAGTTATTGATGTGTCCCCTATTAAATCTTTGTTTTGCAATATGAATCTTGATAATGATGGGACTAGAGATGAGTCAACATTATTTAAAAGGTGTTCCAATGATTCAGAGTTTTTAGATCTTGATGCAACAATTGTTAAAAGTGGGATTGAAGATGTTAATACTTTAAATAGCAATGAACCCACTATCTCGGATTTTAAGGAATTTAATTATGATAATTGCTCTTTGATAGATTATATTTCCTTGTTGCAATCCGTGCTAAATTCTCCTCATGCTTATAGTCAAAATAAAGCTTTTACTAAACATATCATTGATGCTTTGATGCAATCTTATGAAGAAAAACTTGAGTTGGAAGTTTATATCCCTAGAAAACTTTATGATGAGTGGGAAACTACAATAAAAATTAAAATTAAAGATCATGATGTTATTGTGTGATTTGGGTACTAGTGTTTCCACGATTCCAAAAACATTGTGTGATTTGCTAGGTTTCCATGATTTTGATGATTGTTCTGTAAACTTGCATCTTGCAGATTCCACTATTAAGAAACCTATGGGAAGAATTAATGATGTTCTTATTGTTGGAAATATGAATTATGTGCCCATAGATTTCATTGTTCTTGATATAGATTGCAATTCTTCATGTCCTATTATTCTTGGTAGACCTTTCCTTAGAACGATTGGTGCAATTATTGATATGAAGGAAGGGCATATAAAATTCTAATTTCCATTAAGGAAAGGCATGGAACAATTCCCTAGAAAGAAAGTTAAATTACCATATGAATCTATTATGAGAGCCACTTATGGATTGCCTACCAAAGATGGCAATACCTATATCTATCTTCGCTTTTATGCCTAGCTAGGGGCTTTAAACGATAGCGCTTGTTGGGAGGCAACCCAATTTTATTTTTATTCCTTTCTTTTTGCTCCTGTTTAGTAAGAAACAATTTATCTAGCCTCTGTTTTTGTTGTGTTTTTTGTTTTTAATTAGTGTTTGTGGCAATTAGAACCGTTGGGAAGACTTGGGGAAAGTCTTTTTAATCTTGCTGTAAAAAACAGAAACTTTAGCGCTCACGCGAATTGCTCCCATTTTTATTTGGAAGGTGCTATTTAGGCAATTCTTTTTGCATATGGTTTATAGATAAATTCCTCACGTCCAGAATTTTATTTTAGATTTTTTGGGGTTCTAGAAGTTTGCGTTATCTACAGATTACTACAGACTATTCTGTTTTTGACAAATTCTGTTTTTCGTGTGTTGTTTGCTTATTTTGATTAATCTATGGCTAGTAAAAGAGTTTATACACCATAGAGAAGTTGGAATACAGTAGGTTTAACACCAATATAAATCAAGAATGAGTTCATTACAGTACCTCGAAGTGGTGTTTTGTTTTCTTTCGCTAACGGAGCTCACGAGATTTTCTATTTTGAGTTTTGTGTTGTGAAGTTTTCAAGTTTTGGGTTAAGTTTTGATGGATTATGGAACAAGGAGTGGCAATAACCTAGGATTGGGGATGCCCATGGCACCCCAAGGTAAAATTCAAGGACACCAAAAATCCTAAGCTTGGGGATGCCCCGGAAGGCATCCCCTCTTATGTCTTCGTCTATCGGTAACTTGGAGCTATATTTTTATTCACCACATGATATGTGTTTTGCTTGGAGCGTCTTGTATGATTTGAGTCTTTGATTTTTAGTTTACCACAATCATCCTTGATGTACACACCTTTTGAGAGAGACTCACATGATTTAAAATTTATTAGAATACTCTATGTGCTTCACTTATATCTTTTAAGCTATATAGTTTTTGCTCTAGTGCTTCACTTATATCTTTTAGAGCACAGCGGTGGTTTTATTTTATAGAAATAGTTGATCTCTCATGCCTCACTTATATTATTTTGAGAGTCTTTTAGAACAACATGGAAATTTTCTTTTAGGAATAATATAAAAACTTTCATATAAGTGCATTGAGTACTATGAGAAGTTTGATACTTGATAATTGGTTTGAGATATCGAGATGGTGATATTAGAGTCATGCTAGTTGAGTAGTTGTGAATTTGAGAAATACTTGTGGTGAAGTTTGTGATTCCCGTAGCATGCACGTATGGTGAACCGTTATGTGACGAAGTCGGAGCATGATTTATTTATTGATTGTCTTCCTTATGAGTGGCGGTTGGGGACGAGCGATGGTCTTTTCCTACCAATCTATCCCCCTAGGAGCATGCGCGTAATACTTTGTTTCGATAACTAATAGATTTTGGCAACAAGTATGTGAGTTCTTTATGACTAATGTTGAGTCCATGGATTATACGCACTCTCACCCTTCCACCATTACTAGCCTCTCTAGCATCGCGCAACTTTCACCGGTACCATAAACCCACCATATACCTTCCTCAAAACAGCCACCATACCTACCTATTATGGCATTTCCATAGCCATTCCGAGATATATTGCCATGCAACTTTCCATCGTTCTGTTATTATGACACGCTTCATCATTGTCATATTGCTTGCATGATCATGTAGTTGATATCGTATTTGTGGCAAAGTCACCGTTCATAATTCCATACATGTCACTCATGCATCATTGCACATCCTGGTACACCGCCGGAGACATTCACATAGAGTCATATTTTGTTCTAAGTATTGAGTTGTAATTCTTGAGTTGTAAGTAAATTAAAGTGTGATGATCATAATTATTAGAGCATTGTCCCAGTGAGGAAAGGATGATGGAGACTATGATTCCCCCACAAGTCGGGATGAGACTCCGGACGAAAAAAAAGAAAAAGAGAAGAAAGGCCAAAAAAAGGAAGGCCAAATAAAAAAATGAGAGAAAAGAGAGAAGGGATAATGTTACTATCCTTTTCCACACTTGTGCTTCAAAGTAGCACCTTGATCTTCATGATAGTGAGTCTCCTATGTTATCACTTTTATATACTAGTGGAAATTTTACATTATAGAACTTGGCTTGTATATTCCAATGATGGGCTTCCTCAAAATTGCCCTAGGTCTTCATGAGCAAGCAAGTTGGATGGACACCCACTTAGTTCTTTTGTTGAGCTTTCATACACTTATAGCTCTAGTGCATCCGTTGCATGGCAATCCCTACTCAGTCACATTGATATCTATTGATGGGCATCTCCGTAGCCCGTTGATACGCTTAGTTGATGTGAGACTATCTTCTCCCTTTTGTCTTCTCCACAACCACCATTCTATTCCACATATAGTGCTATATCCATGGCTCACACTCATATATTGCGTGAAGATTGAAAAAGTTTGAGAACATCAAAAGTATGAAACAATTGCTTGGCTTGTCATCGAGGTTGTGCATGATTTAAATATTTTGTGTGGTGAAGATAGAGCATAGCCATACTATATGATTTTGTAGGGATAACTTTCTTTGGCCATGTTATTTTGAGAAGACATGATTGCTTAGTTACTATGCTTGAAGTATTATTATTTTTATGGCAATATTAAACTTTTATCTTGAATCTTTCGGATCTGAACATTCATGCCTCAATAAAGAAAAAAATACATTGAGAAATATGTTAGAAAACATTCCACATCAAAAATTCTTTTTTATGATTTACCTACTCGAGGACGAGCAGGAATTAAGCTTGGGGATGCTTGATACGTCTCCAACGTATCTATAATTTTTAATTGCTCCATGCTATTATATTATCTGTTTTGGATGTTAATGGGCTTTATTTTACAGTTTTATATCATTTTTGGGACTAACCTATTAACCGGAGGCCCAGCCCAAATTGCTGTTTTTTTTGCCTATTTCAGTGTTTTGCAGAAAAGGAATATCAAACGAAGTCCAAATGGAATGAATCCTTCGGGAACGTGATTTTCTCAATAAACGTGATCTAGGAGACTTAGAGTGGGCGTCAAGAAACAATCGAGGAGGCCATGAGGCAGGGGGGCGCACCTACCCCCCGGGTGCGCCCTCCACCCTCGTGGGCCCCTCGTTGCTCCACCGACCTACTTCTTCCTCCTATATAAGTCCACATACCCCGCAAACATCCAGGAGCACCACGAAAAACTAATTCCATCTCCGCAACCTTCTGTACCCAAGAGATCCCATCTTGGGGCCTTTTCCGGAGCTCCGCCGGAGGGGGCATTGATCACGGAGGGCCTCTACATCAACTCCATGGCCTCTCCGGCGATGGGTGAGTAGTTTACTTCAGATCTTCGGTCCATAGCTAGTAGCTAGATGGCTTCTTCTCTCTCTTTGGATCTCAATACAAAGTTCTCCTTGATTCTCTTGGAGATCTATTCGATGTAATCTTCTTTTGCGGTGTGTTTGTCGAGATCCGATGAATTGTGGGTTTATGATCCAGACTATCTATGAACAATATTTGATTCTTCTCTGAATTCTTTTATGTATGATTGGTTTATCATCTTGTGCCTTTGATCTCCATCTCCAAAGAACCGTCATGATCTCCATTATCACTGTGACGCCCCCGATTCAATCGTACACTAATCATACACGTAAATGTGTACGATCAAGATCAAGGACTCACGGGAAGATATCACAACACAACTCTAGACACAAATTTTAAATAATACGAGCTTTATATTACAAGCCAGGGGCCTCGAGGGCTCGAATACATCAGCTCGAATACACAAGAGTCAGCGGAAGCAACAATATCTGAGAACAGACATAAGTTAGACAAGTCTGCCTTAAGAAGGCTAGCACAAAAGCAACAACGATCGAAAAGGCAAGGCCTCCTGCCTGGGTGCCTCCTAACTACTCCAGGTCGTCAGCGGCCGTCTTGTAGTAGTAGGCACCCTCGGGGTAGTAGTAATCATCAGTGGTGTTGTCTGGCTCCTGGGATCCATCATCTGGTCACAACAATCGGGTATGGGGGAAAAAGAGGTAGCAAAGCAACCATGAGTACTCATCCAAAGTACTCGCAAGACTTACATCAGATCTAAACTAAGTATGCATCTGTATCAAACGAAAGGGTTGTATCTGTGGACTAAACTGCAGAATGCCAGAAGAGAAGGGGAAAGCCTAGCATATCGAAGACTAGCATCTTCAAGCATCTTACAGCATATAGAAGAGTACAGATCAACATAATGTTAAGTAGTGTAGTATTATCAACCTCGGCCAGAGATCCTTTCTCGACTCCCTGCGAGAAAGCAATCCCAGAGCCATACTATCTAGTTATCACCTCAAGTATCCAATTCTAGTTGTATCGATCGGGATACAACTCCAAGTGTCGGTTACCGTAGGACAGGCTATCGATAGATGTTTTCTTCCCTGGAGGGGTGCACCAACTTACCCACCACGCTCGATTAACTCCGGACGGACACACTTTCCTGGGTCATGCCCGGCCTCGGCCAAACAATATGCCACAACCCGACCTAGGCTTAATAGAGAGGTCAGCACGCCAGACTAAACCTATGCCCCCAGGGGTCTTGGGCCATCACCCCGGGAACTCCTGCACATTGCGTGGGCAGCCGGTGAGCAGACCTAGCTACCTCCTTCAAAAAGGCAGGTGCTTACCAGTCCAACCCGGCGTGCGCCGCTCAGTCGCTGATGTCTATTAAGCTTCGGCTGATGCATACGATGCAGAACGCCCATACAATGCCCACATGATGGTTAGTGCTATCAGGCCAGAGGCCCCTTGGATCAAATATCCAAACCGTTAGTGTGTTGGTAGTGCGTTCACGAGCAGAGACTCACGAAAGATGTGACCCCGTCGCCCCGTCTTGAGTACTTGCGGCAAGGGCTAAGAATGCCCGGCCACGCCTCGTAAGTATCTCACGGGCACCTTCCACGTCAACCCGACTCCACATCACTCGCTATTAAGCTCGCGCGGGTACCCCTCAGGGCCGGCCCGTCTTCAGTAACATGGTTCAGTGTAAAGTCATAGTAACCATAGTAACTGTGTGTCTAACACCAAGGGGAAAACCCGAGGAATCACCCTCGGTGAATTCCACTCGATGTAATCATCAAGGTGAACGTAAGAGGATCCACCCTCGAGGTTCACACTTGAGGGGTTGCACGGCAGAGCCACATCGGAAGTGGTTAAGGAGGAAATCACCCTCGATGACCATGACCAGATAGCTACACTATAGAGATCTCATTAGGAGTGATGTATGAGGTTCCACCCTCGGCACTCGATGGTAACTCTGCAGAGTTGAGCAACAAAAGGGGAAAGTGATGTGCGGTGCCGGGGCCTGGTCTTCGATCCCGTTGATCAGGTCTTCGATGATGAAGCAGGGGCAACAAGGACAAGGTGGGGTGTCACTGATGGATCACTAACCAACCTATACTAAGCAGTTTAGAAAAAGCAGGTAAGGTATGAAAGCAGGTAACAAAAACATGCTATGCATCAGAGTAGGATCATACAGAAAGCAGTAGCAGTTCTAATGCAAGCATGAGAGGGAAAGAAATGGGCGATATCGAAATGCTCAAGGGGGGGGGGGTTGCTTGCCTGGAAGCTCTGCTGAAAAAAGAAGAAGTGTCGTCGACGTAGTCGATCACAGGGGCGGCATCGGTCTCGGGGTCTACCGGATAAAAGAGGGGGAAGAAACAGTAAATACAGAGCAAACAGATGCATCACTAAGCATTACATGACGATAGGCAGAGCTAGGGTTGTCCTAATGTAGTACTACACGTTGCAGACGGAGGGGATAAACATCCGAGGATGAATTCCTGGCGTTAGACGAATTCAGGACAGATGGAAGAGAGGGGACGGTTCCATGTTCAGCATGCTAGGGGCATGTGACAGGTGAATGGACCGCGCATTCGGATTCGTTGGATTTTTCTGAGCAACTTTCGTATAGAAAACATTTTCATCCGAGTTACGGATTATTTTCTATGATTTATCAAAGATTTAAACATTTTCTGGAATTAAATAAATTAGCATAAATGTTTATTGCATCAGCATGACGTCACAGTGACATCAGCAGTCAACAGGACGGCTGACCAGGTCAATTGACCAGTAGGTCCCACCTGTCATAGATAATGGACTAACAGAACTTTAAACTTAACTAAACTGAGGCCAATTAGAAGCTGGCCCCACACGTCAGTGACTGATTAGGTTTAACTAATTAAGTTTATTTTAAAAACGTTTATTAGACTAATTAACAGAGGGGGCCCACATGTCAGTGGCTGGGGGCTGCCCAGTCAGCACATTGACTGGGTCAACCCAGTCAACGGGGTCAGCAGGGCCACTGGGGCCACCAGTCAGTGACCTAGAGGGTGGCCCCAGGGTGGCCATGTCAGCATGCCAGTGGTGACGCTCCAACGAGCCGTCTTCACGGCGGAGGGCTCGGACCTCGCCGGAAACGCACCATAGAGGGCCGTTTCAAGCGCGGCCCGGCTCGTTCGGACGCGGGAGGAGCGGCGCATCCAACTGTGGCCTTAGCTCGGGCTGGGGCGGGCTACAATGACGACGACATGAGGCGGGGCGGTCGCTGGAGTTCGGCCGCTTTCAGGTTTGGTGCTACGGGGCACCAAAATGCGCGCGGTTTACGGCTATAGCTAGCTCGCGATGCGGCGTATCCGATGGAGCAAGCAGCAGGGGCGGGGATGGCCGGAGTGGCACAGGAGACAAGCCGTGGCGGCGGTGGTGTTTGGGTGGAAGTGGATTAGCAGCAGCAGTGCGCAAAAGGGCGAGGCAAAGGGGGTAGCGAGGTCCTATGCACACGGGCAAGCTAAACAGGCACTGACGCGGGACCATTTGGTCGCCGGAAGCTCGTCGGCGATGAGCTCCTGTGGTGATGGGCTCGGGCACGTACGAGACGGCAACTACGAGTATGTTGGGGCGAGGAGAAGAGATCGGGGAGGAAGGAGAGCTCACTGCGGAGCACAAGGAGGCTCGGTGGCGGTTTAGGAGCAGCAGGGGCGGCGAATCGGGGCGGCGGAGTTCGTCAGTGCTGGGGAGGAATACGAAGGCGATCCGGTGCTGCAGCGCCTCCGAGCTCCAGCTGAGGCCACCAGTCGAAGGAGTCGACCTCGGTGGAGCTCACCGACAGGGTCAGCGGGAGCGGCGCCGCCGGTGGCCTTGACAACGACGGAGGACGGCAGCGACCGCACTCAGGCGTTGATGGGGAACGAGGGGGAGAGTGAGGAGCGGGCGGAGAGGGCGAGGGAGTGAGTGGGGCACAGGGGAGAGGACCGAGGCATCATGGTCGGGGTCTTATCCCCTCGCCGACGACTCCGAGGCGGCGTGAGACGGCGAGATGGTCCGGCGGCGACGTGCGAGCGTGCGCCCTCGGTCGATTGAACAGGGGGAGGGGGAACAGGACCGGGGAGAGGTAGGTGGGCCGGCCTGCTGGGATGGGCTGAGGCCCATGGGAAGGCCAAGGGCTCTCCCACCCCTTCTTCTTTCCTTTACTTTTTCTTTTTCTTTTGTTTTTCTTTTTCCAGCAGCTTTTGCTTTTGCCACAAATGACTTTGCAAAAATATCCCACTGACCAAAACAAATTCAAAGAAGTATTGTGCACTGCCACAAAATGTTGGGAATGTTTCGAATCCCTTTGGATTTATTCAAAAAGAAAAGGGCATTTTAAAAGGCTGATTTGGCTCTGTTAAAAGCATTAGGCCCATTTAGAGTTGATGATGATGTTGTGTTCCTTAACATGAAATAGTTTTGGATTATTTGCTAAAAGGTGAACATTTTTCCAACAAGTTTTGAGCGACTTCATTATGCACTTTGAATTTGAATGGAATTCCAAAGAAGGAATTTGATATGAGATATTAACCCAACATGATTATTATTGCAAATCTCAGTAGCTTAGCATCATCATGATGGATTACTGTAGCTCCATTACATAGGGGTGTTACAATTCTCCTCCTCTAAAAGAAATTCTCGTCCCGAGAATTAGGAGGTAGAAGGGAAAAGATCAGGGTATTCGGTACGGAGGTTATCCTCGCGTTCCCAAGTGGCTTCATCCTTAGTATGATTTTACCATTGCACCTTGAGGAACTTGGTAACCTTCTGGCGTGTTCGACGTTCAGCTTCTTCAAGAATGCGGATCAGATGCTCTTTGTATGTGAGATCATCTTGAACTTCAATCAATTCCAGATCCACTTCACGTTCCGGATCTTTGAAGCATAGATGAAGTTGCGACACGTGGAAGACGTCATGGACTGTGGTAATTTTTCAGCAATTATAAATTAACATAAAATATAGTTGCTTCACAAACTGAAAATATCACCAGAAACAAAGATTAGATGCTGAGCTCACATGTATTTTTAGATGGGGCTCAATTTTTGTGGAGAACTATGATTTGGGAATATAGAAGATGTGGCAAAAATTCAGCTCATTAGGATATGCCTAGCTAGTACTTCCTTCACAACAGTTCGAGCTGAACAAAAACTTTGGAAATTTGCCGAGGAAGATTTACCAGGAAAATGGAGTTGAATATTGTCATGAGGCAATGATTTGGATAGTAAATAATGCCCAATTTTGTTTGAGAATTTTGGGAATGACAGAAATATAGGTTGCTTCACAACCTAGGGTAAAAATTGACACATGGACATGACACATAGGCAAAACTGATGAGGTGGCGCCTAGTCATAGCAATCCACCACAATTTACAAGGTTATGACCATCTATATTGGTCGTGATCAGCTAGAAATAAGGCAGCGGACCAGTGTTGTCTGCTTCATGACCATTTCATGTAAGGAAATTATGATCTTTCCGACCAAAATGGTCGTTATAGTTTAGGGTTTGGAGCCCCCCGAACAGCTTTTGACCAATTGGTCTCAAATGGTCGTAGATTTATGACCAATTCTTCTAGGATCACTGACAGAAGGTCACACGTTGAAATATTTCTTGTAGTGAGCTACATCTTCACACGCAAGGAAGCACGTCCATATTATGTGCAAAAAAACGATTCACCCCCTGACTGGTGGGACCTACTAGCTACATCTTCGCACGCAAGGAAGTGCCTGACAGTAGGGACCCACCTGGTAGAAGCGTACGTAGCATTGTCATTCTGGTCGCGAACGTGTATGTACATACTAGTCGATCTGTCTGGTTGCAGGCTGCAGCGGTGAACCGTGCCGTGGAAGGAAGGGCACGTGTCATAGTAGAGGCGCTCACGTGTCATAGTAGAGGCGCGCACGTAGCATGTACACGTACGTACAGCGGCCAGGGTGCAAGAAAGAAAATACGGCCACATACGTACATACGGGAGGGGTCTCGAACGCCTACTCGCGCATACGTACGACCAGGGCTCGTGTACATGGCCGGGTCGGAACGGAGAAACTGCATCGTCGTCGTGTTCATGGGGAGCCAGCCGGCTGGGTCGGAATGGAATGCGTCGCCATGTTCATCGGGAGCCAACCGGCTTGGACGGAACAACCGATGGAAACGAGGCCTGGTGTACCGCAGAACAGAGGAAACGGCCTTGTGTTCGACCGGCCATGGTCGAAACGGGATCTTGTTCATCGGGAGGGGTCTGGCGTACCGCAAAACGGAGGAAACGGACCTCCTACGGTCGAAACGGGGTCCTGTTGACTGGGAGGGGTGTGGCATACCGCAAAATGTTGACTGGGAGGGGTGTGGCATACCGCAAAACAGAGGAAACAGACTTGTGTTGGAGTGCGAGGTCGAAACGGGGATCCTGTTCATCAGGAGGGGTGTGGCGTACCATAAAACGGGACTCCACGGGACACTGTTCATCTCCACCGTCGACCTCCTCCAGCCTCCACAGGCTACTGTTCATCCACCGTGAACTCCTCCGGCCTCCACCTGCGACTGTTCATCCACGGGCTCCTGTTCATCCAGCCTCCACCACGCGCTCCTCCACTGTCTACTATTCAACCAGCCCTTGATAACCCACAAGTATAGGGGATCGCAACAGTTTTCGAGGGTAGAGTATTCAACCCAAATTTATTGATTCAACACAAGGGGAGCCAAAGAATATTCTCAAGTATTAGCAGCTGAGTTGTCAATTCAACCACACCTGGAAACTTAATATCTGCAACAAAGTGTTTAGTAGCAAAGTAATATGATAGTAGTGGTAACAGTAGCAAAAGGTAATGATAACAAAAGTAATGTTTTTGGTATTTCGTAGTGATTGTAACAATAGCAACGAAAAATTAAATAAGCGGAGAACAATATATGGAAAGCTCGTAGGCAATGGATCGGTGATAGAGAATTATGCTGGATGCAGTTCATCATGTAACAGTCATAACCTAGGGTGACACAGAACTAGCTCCAATTCATCAATGTAATGTAGGCATGTATTCCGAATATAGTCATATGTGCTTATGGAAAAGAACTTGCATGACATCTTTTGTCCTACCCTCCCATGGCAGCGGGGTCCTAGCGGAAACTAAGGGATATTAAGGCCTCCTTTTAATAGAGTACCGGACCAAAGCATTAACACATAGTGAATACATGAACTCCTCAAACTACGGTCATCACTGGGAGTGGTCCCGATTATTGTCACTTCGGGGTTGCCAGATCATAACACATAGTAGGTGACTATAGACTTGCAAGATAGGATCAAGAACTCACATATATTCATGAAAACACAATAGGTTCAGATCTGAAATCATGGCACTCGGGCCCTAGTGACAAGCATTAAACATAGCAAAGTCATAGCAACATCAATCTCAGAACATAGTGGATACTAGGGATCAAACCCTAACAAAACTAACTCAATTACATGATAAATCTCATCCAACCCATCACCGTCCAGCAAGCCTACGATGGAATTACTCACGCACGGCGGTGAGCATCATGAAATTGGTGATGGAGGATGGTTGATGATGATGATGGCGATGGATTCCCCTCTCTGGAGCCCCGAACAGACTCCAGATCAGCCGTCCCGAGAGGTTTTAGGGCTTGGCGGCGGCTTCGTATCGTAAAATGTGATGAATCCTTCTCCTTTATTTTTTCTCCCCAAAAGTGAATATATAGAGTTGGAGTTGAGGTTGGAGGAGCTCCAGGGGGCCCATGAGGTAGGGGGCGCGCCCAGGGGGGTAGGCGCGCCCCCATCCTCGTGGCTAGGGTGTGGGCTCCCTGGCCTTGATCTTTTGCCAGTATTTTTTATTATTTCCAAAAATACGCTCCGTGGAGTTTCAGGTCATTCCGAGAACTTTTGTTTCTGCACATAAATAACACCATGGCAATTATGCTGAAAACAACGTCAGTCCGGGTTAGTTCCATTCAAATCATGCAAGTTAGAGTTCAAAACAAGCGCAAAAGTGTTTGGAAAAGTAGATACGATGGAGACGTATCAGCCCTCTCCACGGGGGTCCTATTCAACCACCCCTCCACGGGCTACTGTTCAACCAGCCCTCCACCGGCTACTGTTCAACCAGCCCTCCACCGGCTACTGTTCAACCAGCCCTCCATGGGGTACTGTTCATCCAACCCTCCACGGGGTCCTGTTCATCCACCGGCTCAATCAATCGGGGTACTATTCATCCAGCGGCAACGGCCTCTACTACAACGGGTTCCTATTCATCCAACCCCCACCGGGAACTGTTCATCCAAACCCCCCAAGAACACTCACTGTTCATCCAAAGGCAGTATCGATCAACTTCAATTAGCAGCAGTAGCGAAGGAATCGCTTGATCGGGTTCAGTTAACAGCCCTCGATCGATCGATCGAGTTCAGTAACGCGTAGCCTACAGTGCAATCGCTCGGGTTCAGTTAGAGCCCAACGCCTCGCTCGGGTTCAGTTAGAGCGCAACGCCTTGCACACACGCGCGTACGTATGAGAGAAACGCGCATCGCTCGGCCCCGACCAGCCACCGTAACCGGGAACTCCCCGATATTTTCCTCGCCCTCGCTTCTACCATGGTTTTTTCCGTCATGACCGGCCCAAAGAATATCATGCAGCTACGTCTCCGGCCCGCCCAGGACGAAAAGCCCATTTTCTATCATAATTTTTTGTCATAGAAGTTGGAGCCCACCACATCTATGATGATACCGGGTTTTGCCACAATTATCGTCATAGAAGTGTCATAAGTATGACAGAAAAAATTTCATTCGGCCCAAAATGTCACGGATGTGTCTTTTTTTTGTAGTGGCTCCCGCAATAGGTCCGTCACGTAGCGGTGCATCATGGACATAATTCTTCTCTGCAGCAATGAGGATAATCCTGAGATCAAGGACCTAGTCCGCATCGTTGCTACTATCATCTTTCAACTTATTTTTCTCTAGGAACATATCAAAAATAAAATAGGGAGCTATACGCGAGCTATTGATCTACAACATAGATATGCAAAATACTATCAGGTACTAAGTTCATGATAAATTTAAGTTCAATTAATCATATTACTTAAGAACTCTCACTTAGATAGACATCCCTCTAGTCATCTAAATGATCACGTGATCCATATCAACTAAACCATGTCCGATCATCACGTGAGATGGAGAAGTTTTCAATGGTGAGCATCACTATGTTGATCATATCTACTATATGATTCACACTTGACCTTTTGGTCTCAGTGTTCCGAGGCCATATCTGCATATGCTAGGCTCGTCAAGTTTAACCTAAGTATTCCGCGTGTGCAAAACTGGCTTGCACCCATTGTATGTGAACGTAGAGCTTATGAAACCCGATAATCACGTGGTGTCTCGGCACGACAAACTGTCGCAACAGTGCATACTCAGGGAGAACACTTATACCTTGAAATTTTAGTAAGGTATCATCTCATAATGCTACCATCGTACTAAGAAAAAATAAGATGCATAAAAGATAAACATCACATGCAATCAAAATATGTGACATGATATGGCCATCATCATCTTGTGCCTTTGATCTCCATCTCCAAAGTACCGTCATGATCTCCATCATCACCGGCATGACACCATGATCTCCATCATCTTGATCTCTATCAACGTGTCGTCACATGGTCGTCTCACCAACTATTGCTTTTGCAACTATTGCTATCGCATAGTGATAAAGTAAAGCAATTGTATGGCGCTTGCATCTTATGCAATAAACAAACAACCATAAGGCTCCTGCTAGTTGCTGATAACTTTAACAAAACATGATCATTTCATACAACAATTTATATCTCATCATGTCTTGACCATATCACATCACAACATGCCCTGCAAAAACAAGTTAGACGTCCTCTACTTTGTTGTTGCAAGTTTTACATGGCTGCTACGGGCTTTAGCAAGAACCGTTCTTACCTACGCATCAAAACCACAACGTGGTATAGTGATTGCTTTTTAATCTTCAGAAAGAACCCTGTTCATTGAATCCGATTCACCTAAAGTTGGAGAAACAGACACCCGCCAGCCACCTGTGTGCAAAGCACGTCGATAGAACTAGTCTCATGAACGCAGTCATGTAATGTCGGCCCGGGCCGCTTCATCCAACAGTACCGCCGAATCAAGACACAACTAGTGACGACAAGCAATATGTATATACCCACGCCCACAACCCCTTTGTGTTCTACTCGTGCATATAACATCTACGCATAAACCTGGCTCGGATGCCACTGTTGGGGAACGCAGTATTTCAAAAATTTCCTACGATCATGCAAGATCTATCTAGGAGATGCATAGCAACGAGAGGGGGAGAGTATGTCTACGTACCCTCGTAGACCAAAAGCGGAAGCGTTATGAAACATGGTTGATGTAGTCGAACGTCTTTGCGATCCAACCGATCTACCGACCGCACGGCACCTCCGCGATCTGCACACGTTCAGCTCGGTGATGTTCCTCATACTCTTGATTTAGCTGAGGCCGAGAGAGAGTTTCGTCAGCACGACAGTGTGATGACGGTGATGATGAAGTGCCGACACAGGGCTTCGCCTAAGCACTACACCGATATGACCGAGGTGGAATTCTGTGGAGGGGGGCACCGCACACAGCTAAACAATCAAATTGTGTGTCTATGGGGTGCCCCCTCCCTCGTATATAAAGGGGCAAGGAGAGGGCCGGCCTAGGAGGAGGCGCGCCCAAGTGGGGGCAATCCTACTCCAAGTAGGTTTGCCCCCCCCTTTCCTATTCCTACTAGGAGAAGGAGGAAGGAGGAGGAGAGGAGAAGGAAAGGGGGGCCGCCCCCCCAAACCCTAAACCAATTCGGTTTGGGCCTAGGGGGGGCATGCCCCACCAGTTGCCTGCTGCCCTCTTTCCCCACTAGGGCCCATTAAGGCCCATTGACTCCCTGGTGGGGTTCCGGTAACCCCCCGGTACTCCGATAAATGCCCGAACTCATCCGGAACCATTCCGATGTCCAAACATTGCCTTCCAATATATCGATCTTTATGTCTCGACCATTTTGAGACTCCTCATCATGTACGTGATCACACCCGGGACTCCGAACTACCTTCGGTACATCAAAACACATAAACTCGTAATACCGATCATCATGGAATGTTAGGCGTGCAGACCCTACGGGTTCGAGAACTTTGTAGACATGACCGAGACATATCTCCGGTCAATAACCAATAGCGGAACCTGGATGCTCATATTGGTTCCAACATATTCTACGAAGATCTTTATCGGTCAAACCGCATAACAACATACATTGTTCCCTTTGTCATCGGTATGTTACTTGCCCGAGATTCGATCGTCGGTATCCTCATACCTAGTTGTAACACCCCGGATGTAACATGCCATATTTGTACTCCGACTCTTGCCATATCCGGCTTTAAGTTATGAGATTTCACTTCGTGGTTGGGTTTTTGTCTTCATTTTGCATTTTGTTCATGTCATGCATTTCATATCATCTCATCATGTGCATCTCATTTTCATACGTGTTCGTCTCATGCATCCGAGCATTTTCCCCGTTGTCCGTTTTGCAATCCGACACTCCTACATGCACCGGCATACCCCTTTTGTCTCTTTTCGTGAGCGGATGTTAAACATTCTCGGAATGCACCAAGATTTGCCAAGCGTCCTTGCTACACCACCGGTAGACTGCTTGTCAAATTTCATGTCATTTGGAGTCCGTTTGATGCTCCAACGGTTAACCGGGGAACCGCAAAGGCCTCTTTTGTGTTGCAGCCCAACACCCCTCCAAAACGGCCCAATAACCCATTCAAACCATCTCCATGTCCTCCACCGTCAGATCACGATTGCGTGTGCGAAAACTACACTCCATTTGGACACTCCTACCTCCTCCTAGCTATAAATATGTGCACCCCGTCCAAATTCGCGGTCCAAAACCCTAGCTATCTCCCTCCTCCGCCGCCGGACACGTCCGGATCGGACCGGACGCATCCGTGCTGCCGCGCCCGCACCAACTGGAGCCTGCCACGTGGCAGTGCGCCACCTCCCGCCGCCGCGGCCCGACGAGCCCGAATCGGGCCCGCCCGGCCCATCACCGCTGCCGCGCCCCCGCGCGTCCCCGCTGCGTGGCACCCGCGCCCCACCGCCGCCGCCTTCATCCGCCGCCGCACCTGAGCCGAGCTCCTCCGCCGCCCCACCGCGCCTTGCCTCATCGGCGCCCCGCCGCCCGCCGCGGACCCCGCCTCGGCTTCT
>NC_041380.1:74458858-74489284 GCF_002162155.2 Triticum dicoccoides | reverse complement strand
CTCGTCGCCGGCCTTCCTCCGCTTCAAGCTCCGGCCGCCGCACAGTCTACTCTGGTGAGATCCGGTCGTGCATCAGGAAGCGTGCAACCCTAGATCTGAGATTCGCGGGGTAAAATATCTCTAAGTCTCAGATCTGTAATGTTTTTATGCCCTGTTCATTGCATCATAACTCCATGACTGTAGCTCCGTTTCATGCATACGAGATATCGAAATGTTCATTGGGAGATGCTCTTCATTTCATTCCATTGTGGCATGCTTGTTCGGGTTCATCTTGATGCCCAAATCATTGATGCAAGAGTGCTATAAAATGTTTTCTCCTGTTACTTAGCAGATTATGATGTTTTGTCATTTTTGCCACATTTGATATGTGCTTCATATGGACATGAGCTCTACATGTGTTTTGATCTATGCCATGCCATCTTTACAGGGGTGCTTGCCATGTATTTTTGTGATCAATGTGGTGACTAGCACAAGCATGCAAAGTAGCCCTCGTGATATTGCTGTTTTCAGGGACTTAGGATTTCACTGTCATTTTCCTGCTGTTATTTTTATGCCATGTAAACTTGATGCTACAGTGAGATCCATGCTTGTTTTGAGTATCTTCAGTAAGGGTGTTTTGAACATATGGTTATGCTCTATCCATCCATGCCCCTGTTTGCAATTATGGAGTGCCCTAGCATGTCTTAATCTTGCTCTACTTTTGCTATAAAATGTTCCTGACAGATTGTTTACATGTTAATCAATTTTTCCATGGTTGTTGCTAGTGTTCCATGCATGCTATGAACTTTCTGTTGCCATGGTTAGCTTCATGAGCATGTCATCTTTCTGTTAGTATGCTTGTTTTGTCATGAAAGGCTTTGTGATGAGTGATTTGAGCTCGCAAAGATGCCTTCATAATTCTGTTTATGCCATGCTCTGTTTTCTGCTGTCTGAACTGTTAATAAAACTTGCTATGTTTACATGGGTGCCATCATATCTTCTGTGCCTTTTCGGCTCATGATCAGTAAGGGACTTTTGATCTATGCATTTAGTAGATTCATGCCATGCCTTGTATTGCTATGATAAGTTCCTGTAGCATGTTGTTTGCTTGCTCTAAACATTGCTTCCTGATGTTATTTCTGGCATGTTAGTATTTTCACTAAGTCTGTGAAGCTGATATCTTTTGCACTTTTGCCATGCTTGTTTGAACCTGTTCTACTGTGATTTAGCCATAGCTCAGTGTTCATGTTTTGTCAACCATCTTGAGTACATCACTGCCATATGCCTTGTTGCTATGTTGGGGTGCAGTAGCTTAGTTTTTTGTTGCATTCTAGATGGCATCGTGCTGTTAATTACAGAATTGTGTCATTCTTGTTTTGCTTGCCATTTGCAAACCGTGCGTCCGTTTTCGGCGATCTTTATATTGATTTCGACCGAAATCATCTCATCTTTCCAGCGGCACACTTGGTTTGCCAAGTTGATTCCTTGTTCAATCTTTTCCTTCCGAAGCACGCTTATGCATTGCATATCATGTCTTGCATATCATGCCATGTTTTGCATATTGTGCATTGCACCGTGGTTGATTGTGTTCCTCGCTTGTGTTCTTGCTTTGGGTAGAGCTGGGAGATGAGTACGTGATCGAGGAACCTGTTGAGTATGCTAACGAGGATCAAGCTTTCGTCAACTCTGAGAACTTTGCAGGCAAGATGACCATACCCTCGAAATCACTTCTATCTTTGCTTGCTAGTTGTTCGCTCTATTGCTATGTCGTGCTACCTATCGCTTGCTATATCATGACTCCCATATTTCCATGTCAAGCCTCTAACCCACCTTTCCTAGCAAACCGTTATTTGGCTATGTTACCGCTTTGCTCAACCCCTCTTATAGCGTTGCTAGTTGCAGGTGAAGATGACGTTTGTTCCATGTTGGAACATGGATTTTGTTGGGATATCATTATTATCTCTTACTTAATTTAATGAATCTATATACTTGGTAAAGGGTGGAATGCTCGGCCTTATGCCTGGTGTTTTATTCCACTCTTGCCGCCCTAGTTTCCGTCATACCGGTGTTATGTTCCTTGATTTTGCGTTCCTTACGTGGTTGGGTGTTATGGGAACCCCTTGACAGTTCGCTTTGAGTAAAACTCCTCCAGCAAGGCCCAACCTTGGTTTTACCATTTGCCACCTAAGCCTTTTCCCTTGGGTTCCGCGGACTCAAGGGTCATCTTTATTTTAAACCCCCGGGCGAGTGCTCCTCTGAGTGTTTGTCCAAAACAGAGCCACTTGCAGCGCCACCTCGGGGAAATTTCAGGGTTGGTTTTAGTTGTTCGTAGTGTTCATCCGGTGTGCCCTGAGAATGAGATATGTGCAGCTCCTATCGGGATTTGTCGGCACATTCGGGCGGCTTTGCTGGTCTTGTTTTACCATTGTCGAAATGTCTTGTAACCGGGATTCCGAGTCTGATCGGTTCTTCCTGGGAGAAGGAATATCCTTCGTTGACCACGAGAGCTTGTGATGGGCTAAGTTGGGACACCCTGCAGGGTTTTGAACTTTCGAAAGCCGTGCCCGCGGTTATGGGCAGATGGGAATTTGTTAATATACGGTTTTAGAGAACTTGACACTTAATTTAATTAAAATGAATCAACCGCGTGTGTAGCCATGATGGTCTCTTTTCGGTGGAGTTCGGGAAGAGAACACGGTCTCGTGTTATGATTGAACGTAAGTAGCTTTAGGATCACTTCTTGATCATTTATAGTTTCCCGACCGTGCATTGCTTCTCTTCTCGCTCTCTTTTGCGTAAGTTAGCCACCATATCAGCTAGTGCTTGCTGCAGCTCCACCTCACTACCCTTTCCTACCTTTAAGCTTAAATAGTCTTGATCTCGCAGGTGTGAGATTGCTGAGTCCCCGTGACTCACAGATACTTCCAAACAGATGCAGGTGCCGATGATGCCAGTGCAGGGGCCGCTACCGAACTCAAGTGGGAGTTTGACGAGGATTCAAGCTGTTACTATGTTTCTTTTCCGGATGATCAGTAGAGGAGCCCAGTTGGGATGATCGGGGATCTAGCATTTGGGGTTGTCTTTCTTTATTTTGGTTCCATAGTCGGACCTTTGACTGTACCTTGGATGATGTATGGATTATTTACGCATTGTGTCAAGTGGTGATTGTAAGCCAACTCTTTATCCCTTTCTTATTCAGTACATGGGATGTGTAAAGATTACCCCTCTTGCGACATGCCTACCATGCGGCTATGCCTCTAAGTCGTGCCCCGACACGTGGGAGATATAGCCGCATTGTGGGTGTTACAAGTTGGTAATCAGAGCCTTCCCCGACTTAGGATCCCCCTGCTTGATCGAATCACTGACGTTGTTGAGTCTAGAACAAAATGTTTTGAGTCTTAGGATTATATATATTGGAGAGTAGGATTATTTTTACTCCTCAGTCCCTTCATCGCTCTGGTGAGGCCTCCTGACGTAGAGTTTTGACTCTTCTCTCCTCAAATTTCATGAATTTTTTTATGATCACGCGGGTATCTTGGAATCGTTCTAATGGTTTTGTGACGAGAACATTGTTCTTGGTGCCTCCTAAAATTTAGGGGTTGTGGCAGTGTCCCGGGGAGTTGAGCTCCGAGGTGTTGTCGTCACAATTTTATCTTTGCAGTTCTCGAATACCTGAGTTCGCCGACATCGAAAATCTCTTTTATGCAGTTGTTGGTGAGATAACCTCGACGCCACCCAGTACTGGGTCGAGAGTTCGGGAGTATTGCCATAAATCGTATAACGGATGCTTTTCGAAGGTTGAGGTAAATGATTTCTGAAGGTTTCTTGGTTATGTGTTGAAGGATGGACACAGCTGGATGTAGAATTTGCTAGTTTTGGGTGCGATATTATGCTTCCCCTGTATCCCCAATAGCCGATTGCATAACCAGAAAGTTTCGGGAGTTTTATAGGTGGGAATTCAAGTAGCTCTAGTATTTCTTCTCGCAGATACTTGGTTTGTGATTGGGTAATCCTTACCACTTATTTGTTCATATCCGTACCTTGTTACTTTATTCATCTACCTTTTATCTAAGTGGCTTCTCAACTTTATGGACGTGTGATGATTTACTTTGGAATTCATTCATTCATCCCTGTTCGAATGTTAAGGCCATATGTTGCAATTTCGATTCATTGATTCAGCTTGAATATATGTCTTTCAAGATGCTAATGGATGCCAACCTCTTCAGGATGGCTCCAATGCGTCGAAATCCGAACCCTCCGCCACCACCTCCACCTCCGGAGGCATGGCAAGCTGTCATGGCAGCCACCAACGCCAACACTCAGATGCTTTTGCAACTCTTGCAAGAGCGCAACCAAGGGCAAGGCAACCAACGAAATCAAGGCCAAGGCAACAATCAGCCTCAGTTTGCTACCCTCGACCAATTCCTCGCAAACCAGCCGAAGTCCTTCAGCAACTATGTCAAGGCCACAGATGCCGATGACTGGCTCGTGGATATCTGCAAACATTTTGATTGTAGCAATGTCAGGCCTGAGGACTTTGTCAAGTTTGTTTCATTTCAACTCAAAGACCTAGCTGCTGAGTGGTATCAACAATACAGAGATTCCAGAGGAGGTCGTGTGATTACCTGGGATGATTTCTGCCAAGACTTCAAAGCTCATCACATTCCACAAAGTGTTGCTGAGAGTAAGCTTGAGGAGTTCCGCAATCTTAAGCAAGGCAACATGTCCGTGTATTAATACAATATCCAGTTTCAGAAACTCGCTCGCTTCGCTAAACAAGACGCCCCTGATGAAAAGAGTATGATTTATCAATTCAGAGGTGGCCTCAGAGAAGATCTGCAATTAGCTCTCGTGCTTCTTGAGCCGACTAAGTATGATGAATTCTACAACATAGCACTAAAGCAAGAAGCCCCTCAGCTTAAGTGTGATGCTTCTAAGAAGAGAGTCAGTGATGCAGTTCAATCTTCTTCTTCTTCTTCACAAGTGGCAGCTAAGCAACAGAAGTTCTGGTTACCTCCTCCTCTGTTTCGCCAGCCTTATCAGCAGAAGAGTAAAGGTGGCAATGGATCTTCCCCCCCACCCAACCCAGGCTATCAGAACAAAGCTCAGTCTCATACTCCAAGGTCAAGTGCTCCTTATCACCGTCCGCTCTCAGAGGTTACTTGCAACAAGTGTCAGCAGAAAGGGCACTATGCAAACAAATGCTTCAACCAAAGGCGCCTTCCGCCTCCTCCTGTGAGATCTACCAGCAATGCAGTGGTCAAGCATAATCCCAAGCATGCTAAGGTCAACATGATGAACACAGCTCAGGCAAAGGATTCTTCAGAAGTGATCATGGGTAACCTTCCAGTTAACTCCTTTCCTGCAAAAGTCTTATCTGATACTGGTGCATCACTTTCTTTCATTTCAAGACATTTTGTTGCCAAGCATGAGTTTGTGACCGAAAAGATTCCTTTCTAGTTGAAGATTGGGTCCCCGGGTAAGCAAATGACATCTAATAATTGCTTCCCAGATGTGTCTATCGAGATGGGCGACTATAAGTTTCTGTCTTCTCCAATTGTTCTTGGTGACTCGGATATTGATCTAATTCTCGACATGGACTGGCTTTCTAAGCACAAGGCTCGGCTTGATTGTGCTGCCAGGCAGATTCAATTGACACACTCTTCTGAGGATGTGATCATCTATGCCGCTCGTGACGATACCATTCAACTATTTTCTCTCAATGAGAAGGGCGAGTTGAATGCCATCTCTTAGATTCCAGTCATTTGTGAATATCAACACGTCTTTCCAGAAGAGCTTCCAGGAATGCCTTCTCACCGGCTAGTTGAATTCGTTATCGATCTTGAGCCTGGCACGGAACCTGTTTGCAAACGTCCTTACAAGCTTGGACCAGATGAGTTGAAGAAGTTGAAGAAACAACTTGATGAACAAGAGCGCATGGGTCTGATCAGACCGAGTTCATATCCATGAGGTTGTGGTGTTCTTTTTGTCAAGAAGGAGGATGGAACAGAACGACTCTGCGTCGACTACCATCCATTGAACAAGAAAACAATAAAAAACAAGTATCCACTTCCTAACATCAATGAGCTATTCGAGCAACTTAAGGGTGCCCAAGTATTCTCCAAGTTTGACCTCCGTATGGGTTATCATCAGATTCGCATTCGTGAACAAGATATCCCCAAGACAGCATTCAGAACAAGCTACGGTTCTTATGAATATACGGTCATGTCTTTCGGCCTTGTTAATGCTCCTCCTACATTCTCTCGCATGATGAACTTCATCTTCAACCCTTACACAAATGATTTCGTCCTGGTGTATCTCGATGATATTTGGTCTTTTCCAAGAATAAGGAGGATCATGCCAAGCATTTGAGATTGGTACTCGACAAACTCAGAGAGCATCAATTCTATGCAAAGTTTTCCAAGTGTGAGTTCTGGCTTGACGAAGTTTTTTACCTTGGTCATATCATCTCCACCAAAGGCATCACTGTTAATCCTGAGAAGGTGTCTGCAATTGTGAATTGGGAACCTCCTCAGAATGTCAAGCAGCTCCGCAGTTTTCTTGGGCTTGCGTCGAAGATTCGTTGAGAATTTCTCTAAGATTGCAAAGCCTCTTTCCAACCTCCTCCAGAAGCATGTCAAGTATGTCTGGATGCCTGAGTGTGATGTTGCTTTCAACACCCTCAAAAAGAAGTTAGTCACAGCTCCTGTCTTGACTCCTCCTGACGAATCCAAACCTTTTGAAGTTTTCTGTGATGCCTCCCTGCAAGGTCTTGGTGCTGTGTTAATGCAAGAGAAGAAAGTTGTGGCTTATACCTCTTGTCAGTTGAAGCCCAATGAAAGGAACTACCCCACTCACGACCTCGAGTTGGCGGCAGTTATCCATGCATTATTAACGTGGAGACATCTCTTGTTGGGAAGGAAAGTGGACATCTTCACAGATCATAAGAGCCTCAAGTACATCTTCACTCAGCTCAACCTCAATCTCAGGCAGACTCGTTGGGTCGAAATGATTCAAGAATATAATCTGAGTATTTAAAACTATATAGAGGGTAGCCAACTCGCCTCCAGGATGCTCCCTCGATCGCTTCCTTCGATGGCCGTTCGATCCTGGTCAACATGGTCTTTTTTTCGTTGCTTGCCATTGGATCGTCGCTGTGATTCAACTTCTGCGTTTTCACCGCGCGGTCATTTTGGTGCGGCCAATGACCTGTGGTCTCGAGAGCGATCTGATAGACTGGGTGGTCTTTTTCTGGGTGCATGGTCAGCCAAACCTGCCGCACTGCATGGGCGCGCTTTGCGGTGCGGGGGAGGTGCGGATGGGTTAGCCGGCGCATGTGCACCCGCCCTTTGCGCCCGCTCTTGTGCTGTCTTCATGACAGGTGGGCCAGTGCCGCCCCTGGTCCCGCTCATCAGCTGCGGTGGCTCACGTCTTGTATATAGGGTATTTCCTGGTTATTCTGGTCTACCGCACCTGGCGCGGCGCTCCTCACACGCTTCCTGCGTCCTGCGTTGTGGGGAGTTGTTGTGTCCTGCGTCAGCTGCAGAGGGCTGGGTTGACGCATGTGCACCCGAATTATGCATACGCATTTGTACTAGTGCGATGACGGGTGGGCCGCCGCTGCTCTGGTCCTACTCGTCGGCTGCTACTTCTGTGTCTAGTGCGTGTGTAGGCAAATTTGACAAATTTGACCTATGGATGAAATCAAATCACAGAATGAACTGCCCGTGAAACTATTTCACGCGGCTGAGCTTTTTGTGTGACACCCGACATGAAGGCGCCACACTACACTATGCAACGCCTCACAGATAGGCACTACACGCCTGGCCAGCGTCACACCCGTGTAATCCGAAAATTACTAAGTTACTGTGCAGCACCTAAAGACGTTGCATAGTGTAGTGTGGCATCTTCGTGTCGGGCATCACATAAAAAGGTCAGCTGCGTGAAATAGTTTTACGGGCAGTTCATTCTGTGATTTGATTTCGTTCACATATCAAATTTGTCAATTTTGCCGCGCGTGTATGCCTTTCCTGTGCGCGGTGTTGCGTCTCGTCTGCATTTGCAGTTGGAGAGAGAAGATGGACTGCAGCTACCCGATGCATCGTGCGTGCCTCACCTTCATATGCAGTTGGAGAGAGAGATGGACAGGCGCCTATGACGCACTGGTCGCCGCCGCGGCCGCCGCCGTCCGCGAGCCTGGGTGCATGGTGGTGCTCACGGACCTCCACCACTGCATCGATGCTTCAGCGAGTCCTGCGACCGAGCCGAGGGCCTCGTCCAGGTGGCCGCCGCTGGCCTCGGCCCCGCCGCCTCCCGCCACAACGAGCTGTTCCGCGCCTCGTGGACCTCCACCGCTACCTCGACGCCTTCAGCGAGTCCCGCGACCGAGCCAAGGGCCTCGTCCAGGCGGCCGCCGCCGGCCTCGGCCCCGCTGCCTCCCGCCACGATGAGCTGTTCCGCGCCGTGCTCGTGGTCGACAAAATCTCCGGGATGCCGCTGCCGACTGGGAGGAGAACGAGATGGAAGAGGAGAAGAATCGCCCTCCGACCACGCCGCTGGCGGCCGAGGACAAATAGCCCAATTGATCTACCTCGTCTCCTATTCAGGTGATGTTTATCATTCTTGTTTTTTCCATGCGATGTTCATCGTTCCTCTTATTTTCTCGGTTGATGTGCTAATCATGTTAGTCACCTAAAAGATGAATGAAACTGTGACGGGAAAGGAGAGATGGACCGGGATATTTTGCCTCGCCGTGCCGCATGCATGGTGGCCGAGATGCGGCAGCCCCATGCTCTATTCCGATGGGCCTCCTCTGCTCGATGGTTGCCGCTGGTTGAGGTTCGTCCTTCTCTGGTTCGAATATTCTTTGCCGCTGTTTTGGATTCGTCCTGCTAATTTCTCATGTTTGCCTTCGTTTCATTCATGCGCAGTGTTGTCGTTTGCGTCGAGCCCTGGGTCCGTCTCTCCTTCTCATTGAGGTTAGTCCACTCCTCTTGTGCTTGCCTATAGAATGTTTGATGAAATGCGTGTGTGCTGACGCTTGTTCTATCATTCAGCCTACTTCTCCTGTCGTTGGCACTTCTTCTTCTCGTCCATCCTGCCGCTTACCCAACGTGCTTCTGCTTGCTGCCCCGAGTAAATAGGCCATTCTGAGTGTTCATTGCATGCCTATGTGTCGTTGTGCTCTGACCGGTTGTTTTTTGTGTATTTTGCAGGTTGTACGATCTCTTCTGTCGCTGCGTCGTTCGACTCATCAAGGTTTTCTTCTTTCCTTTCTACTACATGTGTGTGTTTTACTTTCAGTATCTTCTGTGTCATGTTGTCTGCCTTGGTGATCTTTTAAATATCTGTATGTCGTGCTGATCGCTTAAATGTTCTGGATATGGTCGGGCGTTGTGTGTTGTTCTTTCTCGTGCTGCTTATATTTCGTGTATGCGTGTGAGCAGGATGTGTATGCTTGTTTCCGTTGTTATACCAGTTTTGGAGGCCGTGGTAACTCGATGGCCCCCGCACTCACTCTTTTTGTTGTACACAGAAGCATATTTGTCCAATTCTCAAAGTAAGTTTTTGAAAGAAACTGCAGTTCATTACTGTTGGAAATATTAGCACTTTTCCGATTAGACTTATCCACGAGTAAATAATAAGCATGGCATAAAAGGTATGCATCTCATAGCGATACCTAAGCATACTAGCACGTACAAAACATAGAATTGAACCATCTATGAGCAGCACATATACGACTAGCATAAGTACGAGTAAACAAGGGATGAACAGATCATACCCTCCAGTTGGCCAGGCCAACGCGGCGGCGGCAGCAGCAGCCTCGGCGTCGTCCGTGGCCTTCTTCTTGGAGGCGGTGTCGTCGGCCATGGTGTCGATGCAGGGGAAGTAGTGGAAGCAGAGGCAGACGAAGTTGGGGACGGACCGGGAGCAGTCGCGTCGAGACGCTCCCCAAAAACCTTATTGCCGTTCTCCCGGGCATGATCTCGAACGACAGGGTTCCGGAGGCACCTGCTCTCCCGACCAACCGTGCACGCGGTTGTCGGGATGGGATCGCCGGAAGCAGCACAGAGAGAGGAATAGTAGCTGACGGCTAGGGTTGTACGAGAGGGAGTGAGTGAACTGAGTTAGGGTTCACTCCACTGGCCAGTGCCTTCTTATATAGGCCGTCAGGTAGATGGGCCTGGGCCAGGCCCACGACCGAGTCCGCGAACAGCCCACGGTCCAACGTCTCGGACAGTGGCGCTTCCGTAAGCGACTCATTAATTAATTAACAATTAATTAACCATTCCTGAGCGGCAAAAATAAGCTTCGGCTTGGCTCATTCCCGCAACTCGCAACCCGCGGCACGCGCGCGCGTCGTGACAAGGCGTGGCGTGGCATGGCGAGGCGAGGCGGGCGACGGAGGAGGAGCACACGTGTACAACTCCTATTCCCAAGCTCCCAATAGCAAGTGGTAGAGCAGCCCTTGTAAAGAGGTCTCAATCTTCTTACTGTAGCAGTATGGGACTAAACTTCTCACACTTCCCACCACTTGCCGTACACATGCATGGGCCTTAGAGATTAACCAGGGATTAGTGTCTTATATGGGCCTAAGCCCATCCATAATCCTACAATCCCCCTCCAGATCTGGAGGCACATAAGTTTGTCAACTGTTCCAAACAATGTTTGATATACCAGAATTTTCAGTGGAGACTGTTAAGTTGAACTTCCACCTAGAGCAACATGATTAGACTTCTTCACAACTGAACAATGGACTATGCCTTGAATTGTCAGTTTGGCGTGCAGAAGTTTCGCCTATTGTCAGCTGATACATGGCTGCCGAAGGCTAAACCCCACGGGTGGAGCCTATTAGTCATACTCCGTACCTTCTCATGAGCTTACTAGAGATTACCCAATTTCATAGACTGTGACTAGCAGTCGGACTCACATAGGTGTGTTCCTCCAAAGAATGCTCTGTAGGTTAGCATCTTGCTTACATAAGCTTTGGAACACATTAAGACAAAAGTCAGCCTGCCTTACAGAATTGAGAGTATTACTGCATCTCCAACGGAGTGGATTTATTAAGGATACCCTCCTCAGTTGACCGCTGGATTGTTTTCCCAGGTCCTAATTCACGGGATCTCCGATCACATAGGTTGGGTTACCCCCATGGAGTCTCATACCCATCTCCCTCGATGCATTTTCTATCACAATCCGTGATAGCCCTTTCGTAAAAGGGTCTGCTAGATTCTTAGCCGTTTGGATATAATCCAACGCTATTACTCCGGAGTTTCTTGATTTTCTGACAGATTTCAATCTTCTTCTTATGTGCTTTGTGGATTTCATGTTGTCCTTTGAACTCTTAGCCTTGGCAATCACTGTTTGATTGTCACAGTTCATAAGGACAGCCGACACTGGTTTATCAACCACCGGCAAATCCATCAAAAGCTCTCGAAGCCATTCTGCTTCGACGCATGATGTGTCTAATGCTGTGAGTTCTGCTTCCATAGTCGATCTGGTTAAGATCGTCTGCTCGCAAGACTTCTAGGAAACAACACCACCACCAAGTGTGAAGACATGTCCACTTGTGGCTTTCATCTCATCAGCATCAGATATCCAATTCGAATCACTATACCCCTCAAGTATCGTCGGGTACCCAGAATAGTGAATTCCATAGTTCGCAGTACCTTGCAAATAATGCATCACTCGCTCAACAGTATGCCAATGCACATCTCCCGGATTGGAAACAAACCGGCTCAGTTTGCACACAACAAATGAGATGTCAGGACGAGTAGCACATGCTAGGTACATCAGTGAACCAACCACTTGAGAATATCTCAATTGATCTACAGCTGTGCCTTCGAATTTTCGAATCCACACGCTAGGATCATATGGTGTTGCAGAAGGTTTGCAGTTCGAATATCCAAAACGGCTCAAAATCTTCTCAACATAGTGGGATTGCAAAAGTGCAATTCCATCCTCAGAATTTCTCAGTAGCTTGATGTTCAGGATAACATCAGCCACACCCAGGTCCTTCATCTCAAAGTTGTTGAGATAGAAAAGACTTGACCTCCTCAATGACCTTGAGGTGGGTCCCAAATATCAGTATGTCATCGACATACAGACACAGTATAACTCCTTTGCCCCCACCATAGCGATAGTATACACATTTGTCAGCTTCGTTCACAACAAAGCCAGCAGATGTCAGAGTAGTGTTGAACTTCTCATGCCATTGCTTAGGCGCTTGTTTGAGGCCATACAAAGATTTCACTAGCTTACACACCATTCTTTCCTGACCATTTACTACAAAGCCATCCGGCTGTTGCATGTAAATTTCCTCGTCTAGCTCTCCGTTAAGGAAAGCCGTCTTAACGTCCATCTGATGAACGAGAAGACCATGCGAGGCAGCCAAAGCGAGCAACACTCGAATGGTTGTCAGTCTAGCCACAGGTGAATAAGTGTCAAAGAAATCCTCTTCTTTTTTCTGGGTATAACCCTTGGCCACAAGCCTAGCCTTGTACTTCTCAACAGTACCATCGGGCCTAAGCTTCCTTTTGAACACCCACTTACATCCTAATGGTCGAAAACCATAAGGACGATCAGTGATCTCCCATGTCCCGTTAGCCAAGATGGAATCCATCTCACTACGGACCGCATCCTTCCAGTAGTCAGCATCCGGAGATGCATAAGCTTCTGAAATGGTACTGGGAGTATCATCATCCACAAGGTACACGAGGAAATCATCACCAAAGGACTTTGCAGTCCTATGTCTCTTGCTCCTAACAGGAACTTCCTCGTCATCCTCTGTGGAACTCTCATCACTTTTATGTTCATAGTATTCCATCGGAATAGCAGGTTCAGGAGTCTCATCAGATTCCAGTCTAGAAACGCTTTGCATATCTCTCATGGGGAAAATATCCTCAAAGAATGTAGCATCCCTAGACTCTATAATTGTACCGACCTTCTGGTCAGGTACCTCAGATTTCACCACTAGAAATCTATAGCCAACGCTATGCTTGGCATAGCCAAGAAAAACACAGTCCACGGTCTTCGGTCCCAACTTGCGCCTTTTGATTATCGGCACATTGACTTTCGCCAAACAGCCCCAAGTGCGCAAGTAAGAGAGTGTAGTTCTTTTATTTTCCCATTGCTCATAGGGAGTAGTCTCATTATCCTTTGTGGGAACTCTATTCGGGACATGACAAGATGTCAATACAACCTCCCCCACCATGCCTTGGATAAACCCGATGTATCTAACATGGCGTTAACCAAATCAGTTAGAGTACAGTTTTTCCGTTCAGCAACCCCGTTTGACTGGGGTGAGTAGGGAGGCGTCCTCTCATGAATAATGCCATGTTCCACACAAAATAAATCAAACTCATTAGAAAAGTACTCTCCACCACGATCAGACCGGAGTCGTTTTATTTTCTTCTCAAGTTGGTTCTCAACTTCAGCCTTATAGACTTTAAAGTATTGTAGAGCCTCATCCTTAGTATTTAACAAATACACATAGCAGAATCTAGTGGAATCATCAATCAGAGTCATGAAGTATTTCTTTCCACCTTTAGTCAACATACCATTCATCTCATAGAGATCTGAATGTATGAGCTCTAGAGGTGCCAGGTGTCTCTCCTTCGCAGGCTTGTGAGGCTTACGAGGTTGCTTAGCTTGCACACATGCATGGCACTTAGAGCCTTTGGCTAAAGTGAAACTCGGGATTAAATCCATTTTAGCTAGCCGTGTCATACAACCGAAATTTATGTGACAAAGACGTGAGTGCCAAACCTCAGATTCGTTCACATTAGAATGAATTTGGTTCACGACTTTGTTACAGAAATCCTCCAAGGAAAGGCGAAACAAACCACCACAATCATATCCTTTTCCAACAAATAGTCCATACCGAGATACGACTACTTTGTTAGACTCAAATACTAACTTAAACCCTTCTTTACATAGAAGGGAGCCACTAACGAGTTTCTTCTTTATGGCGGGGACATGCTGCACGTTCTTCAGTTGCACGATCTTTCCTGAAGTAAACTTCAGATCTACCATGCCAACACCATGAACAGAAGCATGCGAGCCATTCCCCATCAGGACAAAACAATCTCGTGCGACCTGGTAGGAAGAAAACAAAGACACATCAGCACACACATGAATATTGGCCCCAGTGTCAATCCACCAATCGGTGGACTGACAAACTGAAAGTATGGTAAACAGATTACCATACCCAGATGCCACATCGTTGTTGCTCAGAGTGACATTCACAGACTTGGAGTCCTGTGCTGGCTTCTTGTACTTGTTTGGGAACTTGTTTGCCCAATGTTCATCTGAACCACAAGTAAAGCACCCATCTCTCCTTTTGTCTTTCTTCTTACCTTCTTCTTAAAGGTAGTATTCTGCTGGACAGAGTTCTTTCCCTTGAACTTGTGGAAGTTCTTCTGCACCACATTGGCGCTAGAAGAACCCTCTGCCCCTTTCACATGTGAGTCCTTCGCTCTCGAGTTCTGCTCAACACTGAGATGACCAATGACATCCTCAATAGAGAATTCACGTCTCAAGTGCTTGAGAGAAGTAGCAAAGTTCCTCCAACTAGGAGGGAGTTTTGCAATAATGCAACCCACGACAAACTTGTCCGGTAACTCACACTTCAGGAGCTCCAGCTCCTTAGCAATGCACTGTATCTCATGAGCCTGGTCCAATACAGAACGGTTATCAATCACCCTGTAATCAAGGAACTGCTCCGTGGCATACAGCTCACTGCTAGCATCAGTTGCGCCGAATTTGACTTCGAGCGCATCCCACAAGTTTTTGGCAACACCCATATGAATATAGGCGTCAACCAACTTGTCTCCAATCACACTCAGGACTGCTCCCAGAAAAGATTGTGGTTGCCTCCCTAAACGCCTTCTCCTGTTCAGGAGCAATCGTTTCTGTGAGGGACACACCACCAACCCAGAATACGTTCATCGCTGTGAACCACAAGGTGGTCCTAGTCTGCCAACGCTTAAAATGCGTCCCGGTAAACTTTTCCGGTTTCAGAGTAGCAACAAAGCCTTGAATCGAAAAGTGCCTAAAATAAGGTTTTTGGATTGTTGGAAATATTAGCACTTTTCCGATTAGACTTATCCATGAGTAAACAGTAAGCATGGCATAAAAGGTATGCATCTCATAGCGATTACCTAAGCATACTAGCACGTACAGAACATAGAATTGAACCATCTATGAGTAGCACATATACGGCTAGCATAAGTACAAGTAAACGAGGGATGAACAGATCATACCCTCCGGTTGGCCAGGCCAACGCGGCGGCGGCAGCAGCAGCCTCGGCGTCGTCCGTGGCCTTCTTCTTGGAGGCGGCGTCGTCGGCCATGGTGTTAATGCAGGGGAAGTAGTGGAAGCAGAGGCAGACGAAGTTGGGGACGGACCGGGAGCAGTCGCGTCGAGACACTCCCCAAAAACCTTATTGCCGTTCTCCCGGGCAGGATCTCGAACGATAGGGTTCCGGAGGCACCTGCTCTCCCGACCAACCGTGCACGCGGTCGTCAGGATGGGATCGCCGGAAGCAACACAGAGAGAGGAACAGTAGCTGACGGCTAGGGTTGTACGAGAGGGAGTGAGTAGATGGGCCTGGGCCAGGCCCACGACCGAGTCCGCGAACAGCCCACGGTCCAACGTCTGGGACAGTGGCGCTTCCGTAAGCGACTCGTTAATTAATTAACAATCAATTAACCATTCCCGAGCGGCAAAAATAAGCTTCGGCTCGTTCCCACAACCCGCGGCGCGCGCGCGTCGTGACGAGGCGTGGAGTGGCGCGGCGCGGCGCGGCGCGACGGCAGAGGAGGAGGAGCGCGCGTGTACAACTTCTATTCCCAAGCTCCCAATAACAAGTGGTAGAGCAGCCCTTATAAAGAGGTCTCACTCTTCTTACTGTAGCAGTATGGGACTAAACTTCTCACACTTCCCACCACTTGCCGTACACATGCACGGGCCTTAGAGATTAACCAGGGATTAGTGTCTTATATGGGCCTAAGCCCATCCATAATCCAACAATTACAACGCCAATTATGGACATGGATCCATCTTGCTGCGCTGGATGAAGGACTTGATGTAATAAGAATTGCATGTGACAAACAGGTGCCTCTATGCATAACTTTGTGCTAATATCATTGAATTTCTCCTGAGATCTCTCTAGACCTTTCCAAATGTATTTTAGTTAGGTGTTTGTATTAACTAGCAAAAGAAGGGATGCAAATGGAAATAATTTGAGATGCATAAACATAAAAGCACTAAAAGATTTGCTTGAAGCAAAGATGTCTAGCCGGCATACATATGGCAAGAACCTTCAGAGATTGACTTCTTTTCAGCTGCTATTCAGATATATACTTGCTCATAGGTCACAACTCATGAAGTTACTTCTTTTGGTTTTGATTTTGAAATATATGTGTCATAGGTCACAACTGATGAAGTTACTTCCTTTTGGTGAAGGTCTGAATATCATCATGATCTTGGCTGAGAGGCTGACATTTCGGAAGGTTCTTGTCTGTATAGATTAGTTGATAGGATGACAGTTTAAGTTTATTGAAACTCTTGTTTAGGAGGCGGGGGTCTGCTTTGGTTTCTTGCTATTTGCGGTTCGATGCATGTGGTATCCCATTTGAAATTCTACAATTTGTTTTAGCTTCTATAGTTTTCTATTCATTATCCCTACCCATTGTGATGTGTATGTTGATATGCTTCATGGATAGCGGGATTTAATATCACTTGCTTCTCAGTCTTCTCCACCCTCGACATGCGTAGGCCAAAAAGGCGGAGATGAGTCATGGATCCTCCTGGCTATGGCTGCTGGTTGCAGACAGGGTTTAAGCACAAGAATCTCAAAAAGTTGTGCCCCATGAGGCCAGGACCCCCATGTGGCCAGCGACTAAAGGCCAGATTCATTTTCGTTGAATGTAACCTGCCTGACAGTAAATTAGTGTCACATTGGTAGTTGCCGATCTTTTAAAATTTGATTAACTAATTTGGGCTCTAACAGATTCTGTAGTTGTCTGTTGTTTCTTATTTGCAGGTTATCTTTAGCTTGGACGAAAATGAATGGACGAGCTTCAGTCTGACGAGGAGAAAGCAATCTTGTTCAGTTTTAATCAGAACAGATGAAGGACAACCATGTAAAAGGTAGAGATGTTTACAGAAGAACCAACATCGCTTAGACTAGCGAGTTACAATTTGTTTTTTGTAGTGGGCATTAGCAAAATATAAATGTGAATATGACAGTACATAGTTTATGATATTTGACTGTATGTCATCACCTAAATTTATACTAATCCAGCGGAATAGCCCAACAACCATTTAGATTATGCTACTTTCGACCAAAAATAATTATTGACATGTATATATATGAAGATCAATGTCGTGTATTTTACATTGAAGTATAAATGAACAGTAAAAGATGAGATAGAGGCCTCCTACTAGGATAATAACAGCAAAAAAGATCAATGCACATATCTGAGGATTCTTATTTGCAAGCTGGGATTCTGTACATTGATATGATGTATAAGAAAGAAATAATTTATGTACTTATTTGTAGATTAGCCTTTTAGTATAGGACTGATTTCCAGCAAAAAGAAGTATAGGACTGTGAATCTGTGATACTTCAAGATATTCATGAAAACAAGTATTTGATATGTTCACATCTATATAACTCACTTAACTACATGCTCATGTGTGTTTCATCTTTTTCCATGATCAAATAAAGATATATGTGTGGTTTCCGATATGTGCCGAGCATGTTTTGATAGGATATTTTCTATGGTAATGTTGAGATAAAGATATATTGCTTTTAAGAAAGGAGCACTATGAAGTATTGAAGCGAGTTGAGTAATGTAAAAAATATCACAGAGTGAAACATTAGCTGGTACCATCCAAACACTATTATGTACCTTCAGCAGTAATGGATCATTCCCTTTGCTTGGTCAACCTTGCAACTAAATCTGTAAGATGACTTTGAAGTTTACTTTGTACCTAACAAAAAAATCATCCATTTTTTAATTAATCAGACAACATTTGTTTTATGTCTACATGTCCTTTTTTTGGTACTCAAATATATTGATTGGCGTATCCTCTTTTTCAGCTTCAACATTTGGCTAATTCTGCTTTTTGGTAATGCTTTCTTGACAGTGGAGCAGTCATGGGCCTGTTATAGAGATCTTGGTGAAGAACTTGTCACTGCAATTTTGTCAAATGGGTGTTGAGATTGAAGTTTCTGCTTTTGTTGACTTTCTGATAAATTACAACATCGACAAGGTAAAGTTATGCTTCCTTGCTGCAGAGGCGGAGGACGGAAAAAAATTAAGGTGGGGCGAACTCTCAAGTAAAAAAATGATGCAAAATCATAATAGTCAATACACACTAACAATGCACATTTATATTTTCATGTGATTCTCAACAGAATATACATGCTCTTCTTCCGTGAAACTCACTTGACCTTGATGAGTGGCATGTGTCGAAGCACATAGGTGCTTGGATTGGAGCTACTGCTACTACCAAGTACTTCGAAATATTTTTTCAAATATGTAGTTCACAACACTAAATTGTGAATAAAAATCTAAAATCATTAGAACGGTATAGTACAAGCTACTAAAAGATGCTACTGAAATTTAGAGATATACCCCTCCCCTTTGGCTTTGCTATCCCCTTCACTTTCAGTTGGGGACGACGCTACGCCGCACTGCGTTCTACTGGCTGTGAAGGATGCGAAGTTGAGCGTTGGCTTCTAAAGCTCTAGAACAAGTCCACCGGAAGTTGTACATATGTACGTGTACGTGGAAAACTAGAAGAAGCAAGCAACCTAACAGCTTGATTGCTAGCTTGATCGATCTTCCTTGGAGCAGCGCATGCACGGCTAGGCAGAACCACACGTAGGTACGCGACCTGGTAGAGATTATCTCGTAACTGATCGGATCGACTCGATCTCAACGGAAAACTCACGGCTACTCGCGAACTAAAAACTCGCGCCAGCCCAGAGATGCACATGCATACGTATAAGAAATTTTTACCAATGATTCAAGGTATGGCGGCCGCCAGCCCTTGCCCACTGGAGTCCTCCGCCAGTGCCTTGCTGTCCGATATATCATGTTTTTAATGGTAAAGGAATAACAATTTATATTTGTGTAGGTTATGTGGGAGCCTTTCATAGAGCCCTCATGTATTCGATTAAATATACTTTGAAATGTGCTGATCATGCACTGGATGTATCTCCCAGTACTGTGTGTTGCTAAATTCAAGCAAGCAGCTTAATGTTAACATATCAGAGCCCTTGATCGAGGTACATATCTTGGCATACTGTATTTTTCAAACTTGTCAAGAGATAAATTATTGCTCTGTCCTATCTTCAAGTGATTAACATTAGTAGTTTTCTGCTGCCACTATCATCTTGATTAATGTGATTCAGGAATCAAGGCAGTGGTCTGCAGATAGAATGTAGCTACATATCTTATCTCAGGGAACATTACACCTATTTAGCTTAGATTTTTTTCTTACATTAAACTTAGCAGTGTGTGATAATTCGAGATGTTAGAATAAATCCGAGGCATACCGTTGATTATCCGAGGACCAAGCAATCACACAAGGCACGACACCGAGATTTGTTAACGAGGTTCACCGATATGGCTACATTCCCGGGGCATGACTACGGGCGCTCCTCCCCGTGACACCGTCACAATACCGCACACCGGCCACCCGGGCGCCGGCACACGCCGCCGGCTCCCCCTTGCGCACCTGTGCTATTATGTTGGCATAGGTTACATCGTGTGTCTACCCTCGCTATATAAGAGAGGCCTAGGATATAAGTGTCCTACTAGGACACGAGTCTATATCCTATCTAAACACAATACAATTACAAGTCCAACTGTAACCTACCTTGTACACTATATTTGACACAACTCTAACAAACTCCATCTTGGCGAATATACTCCACCATCCTGAATTTGTCTATGCGTCAAACTTCCATGTACATTGGACTTGAGCTTATCCCATGAGTACCGCTGCTACTCCAAAGACTCCATGCGACTCCACCTGCAACTTGTAGTCCCTTCTTTTCTGGACCACGGTCAACACTCGAGCAAAATTAAGTTCCTTGTTACTCTAGCTTGTGCTCCCAACTTCCAGAGTACCCGTCCAACGCCATCACACACTGACCACTGACCTGCGTGAAAGTGAACAACTCACATATTGGGTGTCACACAAAGAATTACTTGAACTCAACATCACCGCTCCTTTCTTGACCGACTGTCTGAAACTTGAAGGAATTTCACCGTTGCTTGTAGTCATCCCAAGTCAAATTCGCAGTTGTCTCACCACATGTATGACCACCAGAACCCTGGCCCGTCTCCATGCCCCATGCATACCGCACGCCTCGCCGCTATTACCGCGTCGAGCCTCCGCTGTCCGCGGCCAAGTCTCAAGGGTCGCGAAACCGCACCACTTAACCCCCACTGCAGAGTACCACCGATCATCACCAACCGATGACGAGTTTCACGCTTCCATCAGACCACTGGGCTCCAGTCCGAACTACGTGTCACTCGCTTTTTCCCGCTGAAATAGGCTTCGACTCTCTCTTACGCCGTAGCCCCTCAATCAGCACCGAGTGAAGTCCTCCAGACTCCAGCTCCACCTTCAACATGACTCCATGGTAGATGATCAGTCCACCCCGCGCCTCATCGACTTCAACCTCCGTGTATACACCATCTTGAATCAACTCCGCGTCATAGTCTTGTCGAAGCCACACAAGCCCTCGGGCCTGCGCCACGTGTTTCCACGCCCAGAAGTCGGTCACCATCAGCATCACGGTCCAATGTCGATGTCGCCGATCCCACCACCGTCTTCTGGTCCAACCGACTCGCGTCGATCCGTCAGACTGACAAGTTCGACCCAGCCGAAATTCTTCGACTGCATGACACACTCGAGGCTCCCAAATCGTCTTCCGCAAATTTCCATCCATCCCATGATAATTCCATCTTAGTTGGCATGACTTCCCGCAACGCCCTCAAGCATCCCTGTTGTGTCAACAAATTTTTCACCCTTGTCTGCCATAACTCAAGGTTGTCAGTCCCGTTGAACTTCTCCACTTCAAACCTGGTATTCGCTGGCGCCAGATTCTTTGTACGACTAACCGTGGTGTAGCTCCTGACTCAATCCCAATGCTAGCTTGCTTTGTCCTCCTGATGGATTTCCTTTGGATCTGATTAGGCTGCCTTACGTTGCACATCTACCGCTCGGACTCGGTCTCCTTTTGTTTCCAAACAAATCACTGTCCGTTACTAAATTGCTTTGACCGTACTGCACCACGCCCATGTACGTCAGTACGCGCACGCCAGGCCACTGTTCGTCAAGGGGCCGCTCCACGCAAGACCATGATGGCCCACACCAGCGGTGCTTGGGTTTCCTGCCGGCTACCACGTCACGTGCTGCAACGCGCCATCCGTGCCTGCTGCTACGCCGCCGTTGCCCTAAACAGATCGCCGAGACTGCCATACATACGCGCGCATCGCCTTGTGCTTCTTTCAAACACGACGCCGTCGTTTCCAAATCTTCAAGAGCAACTTTGATCCACCGACGCGACAACATCTGCTGCCATGTCTCCAATCATACTCATTGCATCTCGCTAGATCCCATCTACAACTTCCACGTGTTCTCCTCTAGATCAACAATTCACAGCCTCCAAACAACCTAGCTCATGATACCACTTGTTAGAATAAATCCGAGGCATACCGTTGATTATCCGAGGACCAAGCAATCACACAAGGCACGCCACCGAGATTTGTTAACGAGGTTCACCGATATGGCTACATCCCCGGGGCATGACTACGGGCGCTCCTCCCCGTGACACCGTCACAATACCGCACACCGGCCACCCGGGCGCCGGCACACACCGCCGGCTCCCCCTTGCGCGCCTGTGCTATTATGTTGGCATAGGTTACATTGTGTGTCTACCCTCGCTATATAAGAGAGGCCTAGGATATAAGTGTCCTACTAGGACACGAGTCCATATCCTATCTAAACACAATACAATTACAAGTCCAACTGTAACCCACCTTGTACACTATATTCGACACAACTCTAACACGAGACAAGGGCTTGGCTTCTTACCGGTGGAGAGCTCCTCCATGGAAGCATCAGCTGGATCTGGCCGGCCCACATACGCACGCCTCCTCTTTTCCGGGTGGCTCATGGAAGTGGCGGCGTACGATGATGGCTTCCATGGAGCAGAGGAATCATCACAGGTATGGCCTCTTCGTCCAATCTTTCTCCCCCCTCCAGTCTTGATTTCTGTTGTTTTCTTCCTGCTTAGCTATGAAAGATTAGTGCAATATGCTTTTAGTTGGTCGATAGTGCTTCTGTGCTATTAGAAACTAAATAAAACTATTATCTCGTGTCATTGAAAACTATAGAGTGCTCTAGCAGTACTCAAAGTTCCTTGTAGAATTATACTGGTTGCTATGGTAAGAGATTTAGAATTACCAAAGGGTGAGTATCGTGTCCAAGTATGTGATGCCAACAAAATATGCATTACAATTTATTTTCATATATCTATGATGTACCCCAGAAATGAAAATGCGTATATGGCTATACATAGAGTGCACTCCGGGATGAAGATATGTCACTGATTTGTCCATGGCCATATCTACATTCGTTACTTTAATTTCTATACATGTATTGATATTCTTGCTAGGAGATGTCCCCTTTGTTATTTATAGTAGCATGATTCGAAGCAGGAAATGAAAATGTGATTGAATTACGGTGTGGCTCTTAGAAAATACGTGAATGGGATACGAACTGTGTACATGTTTTTTTTTGCGGGTGAAGCTGTGTATATGGTTATTAATGCAATAGTATGCAACTAAGCCATGGTGAATGTGGAGTTTTATTTCTTCTATGCTTGTACCCATACAAATCCAGAATTGTTTAGCTTGATGGTTTAACACATGCAGTCAGGAAAAGGCATTAATCTTTTGTCTTTTTAGCAGATAGTTCTTATGTTACAGGTCCAAAGGAGAGGACTGTTTCACGGAAGCATGGGATAACACCCACGCCAGTGACCAGTGAAGAAAGGGCTCATGAACAAGATGAAAAACTTTCAACTATCTTTTGTTTACAGGGAAAGACGCTTTTGTTAAATTAGTCTTGTCGACAGTCTGTGTTATCGTATTCTATCTCTTCTATTAGATCCAATTACTATATGATGTAATTGACCACTCGTACTAAGAACCTTTATCTTAAGTAAGCATTATTGTGTCACTTGAGTGTATTGGATCTTCTAATTGCTGACTCATTGCTAAGCACCTTTTCGCTAGCAACTCTTAAGTCAACATCATATTCTCCTAAATTAACCCCAAAAAAACATGGTTTGAAAAGTTCAATGTTTCTAAGCATCGATTTTATCAGTTTGCAAATGATCCAGAATATTTCTATATTGATTCACAACACTTCACAAAAGAGTATACATCAACATCGTATGCTACAAAAAAAGTAAGTAATCTCTTTTAGTTCTTGTTTAAATTCTTCATGCCATTTTAAAATGTGTATATGCGTCTCATTATAGACAACAAAATGTCGATTGTTTCATACTAAAGGGGATTAGAGTTGTTATATATACATATTTGTTTCAAATAGAACTCTATGCTACCAAATTTAAATATGTATATACATCTATTATAGACAGCAAGCCCCCGCTTTCCTCAACTAAGAAAGATTAAATTTGTTGCCATATGTGCTTTCCCGTAACAAAATCAACTAAATCCTGAATTTCTTTTCATCGCTAACATGTAATCAGTAGGTCTCTGCGCCATTTGACGCAATGTAATCAGTAGGTCTCTGCGCCATTTGACGCAACGGGTTCACTAGTTGAATATACTCTAGGGAAGACCAATGTCATTGCAGATGCTTTGAGCAGGAAGGCTTACTGCAACAGCTTAATTCTCAAGCCCTTCCAACCGGACCTTTGTGAAGCTTTCCGCAAACTGAATCTCCAAGTTGTTCCTCAAGGTTTTCTTGCCAATCTCCAAGTCTCTCCTACTTTGCAAGATCAAATTCGCGAGGCACAACTTCTTGATGCCATGGTGAAGAAGGTGAAAAATGGGATTGCCAAGAGCCAACCCAAGTACAAGTGCTATCGCCTTGATGAGAAAGACACTCTATTCTTCGAGGATCGAATTGTGGTTCCTAAAGGTGATCTACGAAAAGTCATTATGAACGAGGCACACAATTCCCTTCTATCCATTCATCCTGGAAGTACGAAGATGTACCATGACCTCAAGCAGTCGTAATGGTGGACTCGAATGAAGCGAGAAATTGCTCAATTCATGAATAAATGTGATATCTGCAGAAGGGTGAAAGCAGAACACCAACGGCCAACTGGTCTCCTCCAACCTCTTGCTATTCCAGAATGGAAGTTTGACCATATTGAGATGGACTTCGTGATTGGTTTTCCCAAGTTCAAGCGTGGAAATGATGATATCTTCGTTGTCATCGACAAGCTTACTAAAGTGGCTCATTTCCTTCCAATCAAAGAATCTATCACAGCAGCTCAGCTGGCAGAGCTATACACCTCAAGGATTGTCTCTTTGCACAGCATTCCGCAATTGATATCTTCAGATCGTGGAAGCATCTTCACTTCTAAGTTCTGGGACTCCTTTCAGAAGGCCATGGGCACCAACATTCGCTTCAGCATAGCCTTCCATCCTCAAACTAGTGGCCAAGTCGAGCGAGTCAATCAAATCCTTGAAGATATGCTCAGGGTTTGTGTCATTTCCTTCGGTATGAAGTGGGAAGATTGTCTTCCATATGCCAAGTTCTCCTACAACAACAGCTTCCAAGCGAGTTCGGGCAAGGCCCCATTCGAGATTCTCTATGGCAGAAAGTGTCTTACTCCTCTTAATTGGTCAGAGACTGGTGAACGCCAACTTCTTGGCAATGACTTAATCACAGATGCTGAAGAAATGTGTAAAGTCATCCGTGAAAATCTCAAAGCCGCGCAATCGCGCTAGAAGAGTTACTATGATAGCAAGCATCGTGACTTGGCTTTCGAGATCGGAGACCATGTCTACCTCCGCGTCTCTCCAATGAAAGGCACTTGTCGCTTCGGTATCAAAGGGAAGCTTGCCCCTAGATACGTGGGTCCTTTCAAGATCATTGGCAAAAGAGGCGATCTCTCCTATCAACTTGAGCTTCCGTCCAACTTCGCAAATGTGCACGATGTGTTTCACGTGTCACAGCTTCGCAAGTGCTTCAAGACTCCTGAGCACACCATCAACTTTGAAGAGATTGACCTCCAAGAAGACCTGTCTTATCATGAGCATCCCGTTGCTATTCTTGAAGAAACCGAGTGCAAGACTCGCAACAAGTCTATCAAATTCCTGAAAGTGAAGTGGTCACACAATCCCGACCGAGAAGCCACCTGGGAACGTGAGGGCCACCTCCGTTCCGAATATCCGGAGTTCTTTCAGTCCTAGATCTCGGGACGAGATCCTTTCGTAGTGGTGGAGTGTTGTAACACCCTAGATGTAACTTGCCATATTTGTACTCCGACTCTAGCCATTTCTGGCTATAAGTTATGAGATTTCCCTTCGTGATTGGTTTTTTTTATTTGTTTTGCATTTTGTTCATGTCATGCATTTCATATCATGTCATCACGTACATCTCATTTTCATACGTGTTCGTCTCATCCATCCGAGCATTTTCCCCGTTGTCCATTTTGCAATCCGACACTCCTACGTGCACTAGCGTACCCCTTTTGTCTCTTTTCATGAGCGGGTGTTAAACGTTCTTGGAATGGACCGAGATTTGCCAAGCGGCCTTGGTACACCACCGGTAGACCGCCTGTCAAATTTCGTGTCATTTGGAGTCCGTTTGATGCTCCAGCGGTTAACCGGGGAACCGCAAAGGCCTCTTTTGTGTTGCATCCCAACACCCCTCCAAAACGTCCCAATAACCCATCCAAACCATCTCCATGTCCTCCACCGTCGGATCACGATCACGTGGGCGAAAACTACACTCCATTTGGACACTCCTACCTCCTCCTAGCTATAAATATGTGCACCCTGTCCAAATTCGCGGCCCAAAACCCTAGCTATCTCCCTCCTCCGCCACCGGACACGTCCGGATCGGACCGGACGCGTCCGCGCCGCTGCGCCTGCACCAACCGGAGCCTGCCACATGGTAGCGCGCCGCCTCCCGCCGCCGTGGCCCGGCAAATCCGGATCGGGCCCGCCCGGCCCATCGCCGTCGCCGCCCCCGCGCGTCCCCGCCGCCTGGCGCCCGCGCCTCGCTGCCGCCACCTTCGTCGGCCGCTGCACCTGAGCCGAGCTCCTCCGCCGCGCCTTGCCTCACTGGCGCCCTGCCGCCCGCCGCGGACCCCGCCTCAGCTTCCACGCCAACCTCGTGCCTGTCGTCCCCGACCACCCTTCTTGTGATCAATGTGGTGACTAGCACAAGCATGCAAAGTAGCCCTCGTGATATTGCTGTTTTCAGGGACTTAGGATTTTACTAAGTCATTTTCCTGCTGTTATTTTTATGCCATGTAAACTTGATGCTATAGTGAGATCCATTCTTGTTTTGAGTATCTTCAGTAAGGGTGTTTTGAACATATGGTTATGCTCTATCCATCAATGCTCCTGTTTGCAATTATGGAGTGCCCTAGCATGTCTTAATCTTGCTCTATTTTTGCTATAAAATGTTCCTGACAGATTATTTACGTGTTAATCAATTTTGCCATGGTTGTTGCTAGTGTTCCATGCATGATGTGAACTTGATCTTGCCATGGTTAGCTTCATGAGCATGTCATCTTTCTGTTAGTACGCTTGTTTTGTCATGAAAGGCTTTGTGATGAGTGATTTGAGCTCGCAAAGATGCCTTCATAATTCTATTTATGCCATGCTCTGTTTTCTGCTAAGTCTGAAACTGTTAATAAACCTTGCTATGTTTACATGGGTGCCATCATATCTTCTGTGCCTTTTGGGCTCATGATCAGTAAGGGACTTTTGATCTATGCATTTAGTAGATTCATGCCATGCCTTGTATTGCTATGATAAGTTCATGTAGCATGTTGTTTGCTTGCTCTAAACATTGCTTCCTGATGTTATTTCTGGCATGTTAGTATTTTCACTAAGTCTGTGAAGCTGATATCTTTTGCACTTTTGCCATGCTTGTTTGAACCTGTTCTACTGTGATTTAGCCATAGCTCAGTGTTCATGTTTTGTCAACCATCTTGAGTACATCACTGCCATATGCCTTGTTGCTATGTTGGGGTGCAGTAGCTTAGTTTTTTGTTGCATTCTAGATGGCATCGTGCTGTTAATTACAGAATTGTGTCATTCTTGTTTTGCTTGCCATTTGCAAACCGTGCGTCCGTTTTCGGCGATCTTTATATCGATTTCGACCGAAATCATCTCATCTTTCCAGCGGCACACTTGGTTTGCCAAGTTGATGCCTTGTTCAATCTTTTCCTTCTGAAGCATGCTTATGCATTGCATATCATGTCTTGCATATCATGCCATGTTTTGCATCATGTTGCTTGTGCATTGCACCGTGGTTGATTGTGTTCCTCTCTTGTGTTCTTGCTTTGGGTAGAGCCGGGAGACGAGTACGTGATCGAGGAACCTATTGAGTACGCTAACGAGGATCAAGCTTTCGTCAACACTGAGAACTTTGCAAGCAAGATGACCATACCCTTGAAATCACTTCTATCTTTGCTTGCTAGTTGTTCGCTCTATTGCTATGCCGCGCTACCTACCACTTTCTATATCATGCCTCCCATATTGCCATGTCAAGCCTCTAACCCACCTTTCCTAGCAAACCGTTGTTTGGCTATGTTACCGCTTTGCTCAGCCCCTCTTATAGCGTTGCTAGTTGCAGGTGAAGATGAAGTTTGTTCCATGTTGGAACATGGATTTTGTTGGGATATCATTATTATCTCTTATTTACTTTAATGAATCTATATACTTGGTAAAGGGTGGAATGCTCGGCCTTATTCCTGGTGTTTTTTCCACTCTTGCCGCCCTAGTTTCCGTCATACCGGTGTTATGTTCCTTGATTTTGCGTTCCTTATGCGATTGGGTGTTATGGGAACCCCTTGACAGTTCGCTTTGAATAAAACTCCTCCAGCAAGGCCCAACCTTGGTTTTACCATTTTCCACCTAAGCCTTTTCGCTTGGGTTCTGTAGACTCAAGGGTCATCTTTATTTTAAACCCCCGGGACAGTGCTCCTCTGAGTGTTGGTCCAAAGCAGAGCCACTTGCAGCGCCACCTCGGGGAAACTTGAGGGTTGGTTTTAGTTGTACGTAGTGTTCATCCGGTGTGCACTGAGAACGAGATATGTGTGGCGACCCGACCCGAATGGATCAAGTGCTCTGTGCTCAGGTGTCATCCCTAGATCAGTAATGCTGACACCACACAGTACATCGAAGGATTTATAGCAGAGTGGCAATCACACACTTATTACATCGTTGTCTCAAAGAGAACTTATTACAATAAATATGGCTTAAGGTCATCTAATAACGATAACAGCGGAAGACTCGGAAGATAAATGGGTCCATCAACTCCAACGGCATCACTGAGTATAGGGCCACGACCTAAAAGCACCTTACTCGTCGTCTGAAAAGTCTGCAACATGAGAAGTTGCAGCCCGAAAACGGGTCAGCACATGGAATATGCTGGCAATGTAACACATAGAGAGTAATGGAATGAAACAGCTATACTATATGCATATATGGCTGGTGGAAAGCTCTATGGTTACAGTTTTGCGTAAAGCCAGTTTTTCCCTACTGCAAAGGAATAAATTTATTTAACTATAATGGTAGTTGTTAAACATCGAGAATGGTTGACAGCATTCCGATCCCAATTAAGTGAGCAATTAAAACCCAATAACATTAATTAGAAGTAACATGTTGAGATTCACATGATATTCAAGTACTAGATACTCAAGTAGTCCATAACCGGGGACACGACTAATCATGATTAGTTTGTACACTCTGCAGAGGTTTGCGCACTTTTCCCACATGACTCGATCGTCTCCGTTTGTTTTCTCGCACTACATGGTGTTTGAGAAACGGATGACCGAGACACAGTCTTTCAGAAGCACTAGCACCTTACATGTGGGGTAGACCGTACCACCTACAACCCCTACATCTGCTAGTCCACCCCGTAAGAGTTCGCACAACTTAGTCAACTATGCTAGAGCCCATAGTAGCATGTGGCTGCACACGGAAGTTTCTAGCATGAATGATCTTATGATCCCTTTGAGCCTGGGTGGCGGTCCAAAATAAAACAGGCAAGTCCTGATAGACATCAGGTGCCTCAATCCACCCAGATGTGTGTTTAAGTTGCCACCTTAGATAAACCATTAAAATTATCAACTCACATCTATCATGGATATCACTCACCCAATCCACGTCTACTAGCATAGCATGGCATAATAAGCAAACGTAGAAGTAACTCCCAAAGGTTTCATAATAATACATGTGATAGGTACTACCTCATCTACTTCCCATCCCACAGTTTAATTAGATCCTAATCATGCAATGTGTGAGGATTTATCTAATGCAATAAAACTGGGTTGTAGAAAAGGTATGATCAAAGTGTTACTTGCCTTGCTGATGATCCACGAAACCTAGGGTTTCGAAGTAACAAGCGGCGCAATCCGGGTGATCTATCGCAGACAATCGACAAGCATACAATAAGTACTCATCTAATGCACCGGTAAAACTCAAATAGAAGATCTAACCAGAAGGTTCAACTTAAGAACTCCGGTTGGCAAAAGAAAGAACGAACCGAACAAAGAAACGGAAAACAAACGGCAGAAGAAAACAACTCGGTTCTAGCAAGTTGAAACTAGGTCAAATTTTACCAGGGCAAAAACTTGTTTAAGTTGATTAGACGGAACGGCGGTTTCGAAATGAAACTCTAGGCGCTTGAGTCACCTGATTCCGATAAACGAGCGAGAAGAAAGACTAGAACGAAGATCGGATCTGAGATCGCGATCGTGGAATAAATCCGACGAAAAGAAAAGAAGAACGGTTAAACAAACGGGCGTCGTTAATCGGGGAATAATCGGTGATCACGTTCGTTGAGACGAAAGGTCCGAAAGAAGAACGAAAACCGATCTAGGGTTTCCGGAAAAGAAATCGAAAAAGAAACGGAAAACCGATCTAGGGTTTCGGAAGAAAACCAAAACAAAAACCGGAAGAAAAAGAAAAGAATCGGAGAGAAAACGGAACGGTTCTTTTAGGAAAAACCGGACCGGGGAAGAAAAAGAGAGGCGCGGCTACCTCGAGAGGCGGGCTCCGGGCGGCGGCGGCTAAGGGCGGTGGCGGCGGCTTAGGCGCGGGGCGGTGCGGCTATAGGGAGGCGGCGGCGGGTGAGGGGCGCGGGGTGGGCGGCTAAGGAGGAGAGGGGCTTGGGGTTTTGATTTGATGT
>NC_041380.1:74431904-74458582 GCF_002162155.2 Triticum dicoccoides | reverse complement strand
GGGTAGGGGACAAGAAATAGAGTAGGAAAAGGAAAACGAAACAAAGGAAAGAGGGGGGGCTACGGTGGCCAGAGTCCCGCTGGGACTCGGCTCGAGCGAGAGGCGGCGGCCTGGGGCGCTGGCGCCTGGCGCCTGGCGCGCGCGGGGCTGGGGCCTGGCCGGCCGGCCTGCTGGCTGGGCCTTGGCCCAAGGCGCTGCGGTTTTTTTTAAATGGTTACGCGCACAGAAAAACACAGAAAAGAAAATCTAAACGAGCTCCAAAACTCCTAAAGTAAATTTTCCCCGACTCCTAAAAATGAGTCGAACAAAATGAACTTTTCTCCGGGCCTAAAATGCAATTTTTGAAAACACGCATTTTTCCCTATCCAAAAAAAAGCAAACAAAACTCCGGCAAAACCAAAATTTGATTTATTTATTAAATCTTCATTTTTCCTAAATTTGGGAAAGTCATATTATTCCCTCTCTCATATTTTTGATATTGGAAAAATAATTGAAGATGAAATAAATAAATCAAATGATCCTCTTTTCCAAAATTTGAGAGAACTCTCAAATATGAAAATAACGAAATCTCCAACTCTCTTCGAGGGTCCTTGAGTTGCGTGAAATTTCTAGGATCGACCAAAATGCAAGAAAATATGATATGCATGATGATCTATGTATAACATTCCAAATTGAAAATTTGGGATGTTACAAACCTACCCCCCTTAAAATGAATCTCGCCCTCGAGATTCGGGTTGGCTAGAAAATAGGTGAGGGTGGTCCTTGAGCAAATCTTATTCTCTTTCCCAGGTGGCTTCATCCTCTGAGTGGTGGTTCCACTAAACTTTGCAAAACTTTATAACCTTGCTGCGAGTAACTCTGCTGGCATAATCGAGAATCTTGACTAGCTTCTCCTCATATGTCAAGTCATCCTCCAACTGAATCGCTTCGAGTGGCACGGTATCTCTTAGCGGTACCTCCGCCATCTCGGCGTGACATTTCTTCAGCTGAGAAACATGGAATACATCATGAACTCCTGACAGTCCCTCTGGTAATTCCAACTTATAAGCGACTTCTCCCATACGTTGCAAGATCTTATACGGTCCAACAAAACGCGGTGCTAACTTTCCCTTAACTCCAAAGCGCTTAACTCCTCGAAGTGGGGATACTCGGAGATAAACTCTGTCTCCGGTTTCATAAACTGTCTCCTTGCGTTTAGAATCTGCGTAGCTCTTCTGCCTGGACTGGGCTACCTTGAGCCTATCACGAATCAACTTCAGTTTCCGTTCAGACTCTTTGATCAGATCTGGTCCAAACAACTAACAGTCTCCAACTTCGTCCCATGACAACGGTGTCCTGCACCTCCTTCCGTATAAAGCTTCGAAAGGTACCATCTTCAAACTGGTTTGGTAACTGTTGTTATAAGAAAACTCCGCATACGGCAAGTTATCGTCCCAACTAGATCCATAATCTAGTGCACAAGCTCTCAGCATATCCTCCAAAATCTGATTGACTCTCTCGGTCTGTCCATCTGTCTGCGGATGAAAAGCTGTGCTGAACTCTAGTCTGGTTCCTAAAGTTTCATGCAACTGATTCCAAAACTTTGAGGTAAATTGGGTTCCTCTATTTGATACGATACTCCTCGGAACTCCATGCAAACAAATGATCCTAGTCATGTATATCTTTGCCAACTTAGCACTGGTGTAAGTGGTCTTAACTGGAATAAAATGTGCTACCTTTGTCAAACGATCAACTACTACCCATATCGAGTCATAGCCTGCTTTCGTCCTGGGTAGTCCTGTGATAAAATCCATGCCTATCTTATCCCACTTCCATTCGGGTATCGGCAATGGTTGTAACAATCCTGCTGGCTTCTGATGCTCTGCCTTTACTCTCTGACATACGTCACAAACTGCTGCATATGCTGCAATATCCTTCTTCATTCCAGTCCACCAGAATGTTTCCTTCAAATCCAAATACATCTTGTATTCCCTGGGTGAATCGAATACGGTGAATCATGTGCCTCTTGCAAAATCAACTTCCTGATCTCCGGGTCATTTGGCACATAAACACGGTCCTCAAACCATAGGGTATCGTGCTCATCCTCCTCGAAATCCCTTTGCTTTTTCTTCGCTCAATTTCTCTTTTATAGCAGCAATCTCCTTGTTAGATTTCTGAGCTTCTCTGATTTTATCCATCAATGTTGACTGAATCTCCAATGCTGCTACATAGCCTCTCGGAACTATTTCCAAACATAGCTCACGAAGGTTTTCTGCTAACTCCTTGGGTATTTTCCCCGTCACTAGGGTGTTGACATGGCTCTTACGGCTCAATGCGTCAGCTACTACATTAGCTTTTCCAGGATGGTAATGCAATCTCATGTCATAATCCTTGATGAGCTCCAACCATCTCCTTTGTCTGAGGTTCAACTCCTTCTGCGTGAAAATGTACTTCAAACTCTTGTGATCCGTGTACACCTCACAATGATTTCCAATGAGGAAATGTCTCCACGTTTTCAATGCATGCACTACGGCTGCTAACTCCAAATCATGCATGGCATAATTCAACTCATGAGGCTTCAGTTGTCGTGAAGCATACGAAACAACTCTCCCTTCCTGCATAAGCACTGCTCCAAGTCCTCGACATGAAGCGTCGCAATACACCTCATAATCCTTGGTCTGATCTGGCAAAATCAATACTGGTGAGGTGACCACACGTTTCTTCAACTCCTGGAAACTAGTCTCACATTCCTCAGTCCAATTGAACTTAGTATCCTTCTTCAACAATTCAATCATAGGCTTTGCAATCTTTGAAAAGTTCTCAATGAATCTCCCGTAGTATCCTGCGAGTCCAAGAAAACTCCGGATCTCTCCAACTGTTGTTGGTGCTTCCCATTCTGTTATGGTCTCAACCTTAGTGGGGTCGACTGCTATACCTTCTCCGGATATAACATGTCCGAGGAATCCAACTTCCTTCAATCAAAACTCACATTTGCTGAATTTGGCGTATAACTGATGTTCCCTTAGTTTCTCCAAAACCAAACGCAAATGTTCCTTATGCTCCTCTTCATTCTTTGAATAAACCAGGATGTCATCAATGAACACTACGATGAACTTATCTAAAAACTCCATAAACACTTTGTTCATCAGGTTCATAAAATAGGCAGGTGCATTAGTCAATCCAAATGACATAATGGTATACTCATACAGTCCATATCTTGTGGTGAATGCTGTCTTAGGTATGTACTGCTCTTGAATCTTCAACTGATGGTACCCTGATCGCAAATCGATCTTGGAAAACACTTTAGCTCCTTGCAATCGATCAAACAGATCGTTGATCATTGGCAGTGGGTACTTGTTCTTGATGGTTACTTCATTCAATCCCCGATAATCTACAACCATCCTTAATGATCCATCCTTCTTTTCCACTAGAAGTACGGGTGATCCCCAAGGCGAAGAACTTGGGCGAATGTAACCTTTATCCAATAACTCCTTAATCTGATTCTTAATTTCCACCAAATCCTTTGCTAGCATCCGGTACTGTCGCTTCGATATTGGGCCTGTACCTGGCAATAACTCAATCAAAAACTCAATATCTCTATCCGGTGGCATGCCTGGCAATTCCTCAGGAAATACATCAGGAAAATCCTTCACCACTGGTACTTCCTCTTGCACAACTCCTGTTAGGCAGTTTACTTGTGTCCTGTTTGGCACATGTCGGGATACATACTTGATCCTTCTTCCTTCTGGTGTGGTAAGCAAAATTGACTTACTAGCACACTCAATATTCCCTTTATACTTTGATAACCAATCCATGCCTAATATCACATCCAATCCTTGAGATTCCAATACTATTAGGTCTGAGGGAAACACATAGTTACCAATCCTTAATGGTAACCGATCACACCATCGTTTAGCCATAAACTCCGCTCCTGGTGAGCTTACTAACATGGGTGTCCTAAGGGCTTGGGTTGGCAGGTTATATTTATCCACAAATCCCCTTGATATGTATGAATGCGACGCACCAGTATCAAAAAGAACGAGTGCGGTAAATGACTTAACCAGAAACTTACTGATTACTGCATCAGGCTGATCTTCAACCTCCTCCACATTAATGTGGTTCACCTGTCCCCTATTGAAAGGGTTCGGCTTCTTCCCAGAGCTTCCATTGCCATTTCCATTATGGCCTTCGGGACATTCATTGGCATAATGTCCGGTCTTGGAACACTTGAAACAGGTGACTTGACTCAGGTCTCTCTTGGTTGGGGTCGATGGGGTGGTACGGTTCTGGCCGTTGCTTCCTCCATTCCCATTACCATTCTTGTGGCCATTATGGTTGTGCGAACTACCTCCTCCATGGGTATGCTGAAACTGAAATCCCGGTTTAGGGGCAAAACGGGGCTTCTGCTGGGCTCCAGAGTTATACTTCCCCTGTCCATACTTCCTCTTACGGTTTTCAATCTGCTGTTGCTTCCCTTCAATCATGATGGCACGATCTACCAACTCCTGGTAGTTGTTGAAACTCGCTACCATCAACTTCATGCTTAGTTCATCATTCAGTCCTTCCAGAAACTTCTCCTGCTTAGCTGCATCCGTAGCAACGTTATCTGGGGCATAACGTGCTAACTTGCTGAAATCATCAACGTACTGGCCAACTGTCCTGCCTCCTTGGCGTAAGTTGCGAAACTCACGCTTCTTCAGGGCCATAGCTCCTGCTGAAACATGGGCAGTGCAGAAAGCTTGCTGAAACTGATCCCATGTGACAGTGTCAACTGGGTAAGTGGCTGTGAAATTCTCCCACCATGCTGCCGCGGGTCCGTCAAGCTGGTGAGCGGCAAACTTTACTTTCTCACCATCCGTGCATCCTGCAGTGGTCAACTCCCTTCCTATCTTGCGGAGCCAATCGTCTGCTACTATCGGCTCAGTGCTACTAGAAAACACCGGCAGATTTAGCCTAAGGAAACGGGCTAAGTGGTCAACAGGTGGTGGTGGTGGTGGGTTGTTGTTGTTGTTCTATTGGTTCTGGACTAACATCTGCATCAATTGATTCTGCTGCTGGATCAACTGAGTGAGTTCCGGTGGGAATCCATTGTCATGTCTCGGAGGCATCTGAGGGTTTAGAAAAGACGAGAATTAAGAATAGAGTGAGGTCTAAAGGGACAACACTACCCCAATGCACATGAGCAAATGCACACAAAATCACTTCATTCAATCAAACAAGGGCTTACAATCGGTCTAAAACTATCGCAAAAGTGCTCGAACTAAAATGTTTACAGGGGGGAAATGCTACTACTATCTGGTGGTCATCTAGAAATTTGAACCGGTGGAAGACTCCATGATATCTGCTCCAGCTTCGTCTTCAAAGTCGGGTTCACTTGGATCCGAATCGGTGTCGTCAATGATGATGTAGTTGTCCGGACATGCGACGTACTCGTCTTCCTCCGTGGATGCTAACTTCCTCTTGAGTTCTTCAATCTCCCGCTTAAGATCGCCATTGTGCCTTGCTAGAGCTACGATCTCGTCCATGTAGTCCTTGCGTGTAGACTTCAGTTCTCCTTCTAGCTCGATGATCCTTGCCTTTGCATTCTTCAACTCTATCATATCATTGCACATCTGGTTCTTGTGGCGTCGAATGTGCTGGTTTAACTCCTGGATGAAAGATGCAACGGATCTATCCTTCTTGGTGCTGACTAACTCCCATTGTTCATCTCAGCGTCCACAAATCTGGTAGATAGTGTCCTTGAGGTCTTCTTGGTAAACTTCTCCAATGCGTCCTATGGTGATATGAGCTGCCATGCTCCTTCCCAGACTCCAAGTTGGTGCATTGAAAACACTATCTATAGGCTTCGTGATTGTCACGAATGTTCTTCCCGGAATGTGAGCTTGAATCTTCCAGCGCTCCTCTTCAGGCAGAGTGGTGTTGAAGGTTCCCGTGAAGCTTGGTAATCCAATGTTCAGGTACTTGGTGACTTCCTTCAGGTGAAATCCAAATGGTGTGCCTTCATCCGGTTGGGCGTACTTAGTCTTTGCGTTCGTCATCCTAAAAGAGTAGAAAAGATGAGGAGTTAGAAAATGAGAAGAGCAGGGTGATGCTTTAACTTAGTGGTCGTGTCCTACAGTCAGCGTGTGCTCTGATACCATCTCTGTGGCGACCCGACCCGAATGGATCAAGTGCTCTGAGCTCAGGTGTCATCCCTGGATCAGTAATGCTGACACCACACAGTACATCGAAGGATTTATAGCAGAGTGGCAATCACACACTTATTACATCATTGTCTCAAAGAGAACTTATTACAATAAATATGGCTTAGGGCCATCTAATAACGATAACAGCGGAAGACTCGGAAGATAAATGGGTCCATCAACTCCAACGGCATCACTGAGTATAGGGCCACGACCTAAAAGCACCTTACTCGTCGTCTGAAAAGTCTACAACATGAGAAGTTGCAGCCCGAAAACGGGTCAGCACATGGAATATGCTGGCAATGTAACACATAGAGAGTAATGGAATGAAACAGCTATACTATATGCATATATGGCTGGTGGAAAGCTCTATGGTTACAGTTTTGCGTAAAGCCAGTTTTTCCCTACTGCAAAGGAATAAATTTATTTAACTATCATGGTAGTTGTTAAACATCGAGAATGGTTGAAAGCATTCCGATCCCAATTAAGTGAACAATTAAAACCCAACAACATTAATTAGAAGTAACATGTTGAGATTCACATGATATTCAAGTACTAGATACTCAAGTAGTCCATAACCGGGGACACGGCTAATCATGATTAGTTTGTACACTCTGCAGAGGTTTGCGCACTTTTCCCCACATGACTCGATCGCCTCCGTTTGTTTTCTCGCACTACATGGTGTTTGAGAAATCAATGACCGAGACACAGTCTTTTAGAAGCACTAGCACCTTACATGTGGGGTAGACCGTACCACCTACAACCCCTACATCTGCTAGTCCACCCCGTAAGAGTTCGCACAACTTAGTCAACTATGCCAGAGCCCATAGTAGCATGTGGCTGCACACGGAAGTTTCTAGCATGAATGATCTTATGATCCCTTTGAGCCTGGGTGGCGATCCAAAATAAAACAGGCAAGTCCTGATAGACATCAGGTGCCTCAATCCACCCAGATGTGTGTTTAAGTTGCCACCTTAGATAAACCATTAAAATTATCAACTTACATATGTCGTGGATATCACTCACCCAATCCACGTCTACTAGCATAGCATGGCATAATAAGCAAACGTAGAAGTAACTCCCAAAGGTTTCATAATAATACAGGTGATAGGTACTACCTCATCTACTTCCCATCCCACAGTTTAATTAGATCCTAATCATGCAATGTGTGAGGATTTATTTAATGCAATAAAACTGGGTTGTAGAAAAGGTATGATCAAAGTGTTACTTGCCTTGCTGATGATCCGCGAGACCTAGGGTTTCGAAGTAACAAGCGGCGCAATCCGGGTGATCTATCGCAGACAAACAACAAGCATACAATAAGTACTCATCTAATGCACAGGTAAAACTCAAATAGAAGATCTAACCAGAAGGTTCAACTTAAGAACTCCGGTTGGTAAAAGAAAGAACGAACCGAACAAAGAAACGGAAAACAAACGGCGGAAGAATACAACTCAGTTCTAGCAAGTTGAAACTAGGTCAAATTTTACCGGGGCAAAAACTTGTTTAAGTTGATTAGACGGAACGGCGGTTCGAAACGAAACTCCAGGCGCTTGAATGACCTGATTCCGATAAACGAGCGAGAAGAAAGACTAGAACGAAGATCGGATCTGAGATCGCGATCGCGGAATAAATCCGACGAAAATAAAAGAAGAACGATTAAACGAACGGGCGTCGTTAACCGGGGAATAATCGGTGATCACGTTCGTTGAGATGAACGGTCCGAAAGAAGAACGGAAACCGATCTAGGGTTTCCGGAAAAGAAACCGAAAAAGAAACGGAAAACCGATCTAGGGTTTCGGAAGAAAACCAAAACAAAAACCGGAAGAAAAAGAAAAGAATCGGAGAGAAAACGGAACGGTTCTTTTAGGAAAAACCGGACCGGGGAAGAAAAAGAGAGGTGCGGCTACCCCGGGAGGCGGGCTCCGGGCGGCGGCAGCGGCTTAGGCGCGGGGCGGCGCGGCTATAGGGCGGCGGTGGCGGGTGAGGGGCGCGAGGTGGGGCGGCTAAGGAGGAGAGGGGCTTGGGGTTTTGATTTGATGTTTTGGAGGGGGGGTGTTGGTATTTATATATGTGAGGGGAGGGGGTTTCTTGGGGTAGGGGACAAGAAATAGAGTAGGAAAAGGAAAACGAAACAAAGGAAAGAGGGGGGGCTACGGTGGCCAGAGTCCCGCTGGGACTCGGCTCGAGCGAGAGGCGGCGGCCTGGGGCGCTGGCACCTGGCGCCTGGCGCGCGCGGGGCTGGGGCCTGGCCGGCCGGCCTGCTGGCTGGGCCTTGGCCCAAGGCGCTGCGGTTTTTTTTAAACGGTTACGCGCGCAGAAAAACACAGAAAAGAAAATCTAAACGAGCTCCAAAACTCCTAAAGTAAATTTTCCCCGACTTCTAAAAATGAGTCGAACAAAATGAACTTTTCTCTGGGCCTAAAATGCAATTTTTGAAAACACGCATTTTTCCCTATCCAAAAAAAAGCAAACAAAACTCCGGCAAAACCAAAATTTGATTTATTCATTAAATCTTCATTTTTCCTAAATTTGGAAAAGTCATATTATTCCCTCTCTCATATTTTTGATATTGGAAAAATAATTGAAGATGAAATAAATAAATCAAATGATCCTCTTTTCCAAAATTTGAGAGAACTCTCAAATATGAAAATAACGAAATCTCCAACTCTCTCCGAGGGTCCTTGAGTTGCGTGAAATTTCTAGGATCGACCAAAATGCAAGAAAATATGATATGCATGATGATCTATGTATAACATTCCAAATTGAAAATTTGGGATGTTACAATATGTGCAGCTCCTATCGGGATTTGTCGGCACATTCGGGCGGCTTTGCTGGTCTTGTTTTATCATTGTCGAAATGTCTTGTAACCGGGATTCCGAGTCTGACCGGGTCTTCCTGGGAGAAGGAATATCCTTCGTTGACCGTGAGAGCTTGTGATGGGCTAAGTTGGGACACCTCTACAGGGTTTTGAACTTTCGAAAGCCGTGCCCGCGGTTATGGGTAGATGGGAATTTTTTAATATCCGGTTGTAGAGAACTTGACACTTAATTTAACTAAAATGAATCAACCGCGTGTGTAGCCGTGATGGTCTCTTTTCGGCTGAGTCCGGGAAAAGAACACGGTCTCGTGTTATGATTGAACGTAAGTAGCTTCAGGATCACTTCTTGATCATTTATAGTTTCTCGACCGTGCATTGCTTCTCTTCTTGCTCTCTTTTGCGTAAGTTAGCCACCATATGAGCTAGTGCTTGCTGTAGCTCCACCTCACTACCCTTTCCTATCTTTAAGCTTAAATAGTCTTAATCTCGCGGGTGTGAGATTGCTGAGTCCCCATGACTCACAGATACTTCCAAACAAATGCAGGTGCCGATGATGCCTGTGCAGGGGACGCTACCGAACTCAAGTGGGAGTTCGACGAGGATTCGGGCCGTTACTATGTTTCTTTTCCGGATGATCAGTAGAGGAGCCCAGTTGGGATGATCGGGGATCTAGCATTTGGGGTTGTCTTTCTTTATTTTGGTTCCGTAGTCGGACCTTTGACTGTATCTTGGATGATGTATGGATTATTTACGCATTGTGTGAAGTGGCGATTGTAAGACAACTCTTTATCCCTTTCTTATTCAGTACATGGGATGTGTAAAGATTACCCCTCTTGCGACATGCCTACCATGCGGCTATGGCTCTAAGTCATGCCCCGACACGTGGGAGATATAGCTGCATTGTGGGTGTTACACTAGTTCAATCTCGTTACTTGCAAGTCTCTTTACTCATTCCGTAATGCGTCATCCCGCAACTAACTCATTAGTCACATTGCTTGCAAGGCTTATAGTGATGTGCATTATCGAGATGGCCCAGAGATACCTCTCCGACAATCGGAGTGACAAATCCTAATCTTGATCTAGCCAACTTAACAAACACCATCGGAGACACCTGTAGAGCATATTTATAATCACCCAGTTACATTGTGACGTTTGATAGCACACTAAGTGTTCCTCCGGTATTCGCGAGTTGCATAATCTCATAGTCATAGGAACATGTATAAGTCATGAAAAAAGCAATAGCAATAAACTAAACGATCATAGTGTTAAGCTAACGGATGGGTCTAGTCCATCACATCATTCTCTAATAATGTGATCCCGTTCATCAAATGACAACACATGTCCATGGCTAGGAAACTTAACCATCTTTGATTAACGAGCTAGTCAAGTAAAGGCATACTAGGGACACTCTGTTTGTCTATGTATTCACACATGTACTAAGTTTCCCGTTAATACAATTCTAGCATGAATAATAAACATTTATCATGATATAAGGAAATAAATAATAACTTTATTATTGCCTCTAGGGAATATTTCCTTCACTTATCCCATTTTTACTCAGCGATGTAACTCTTGTAACACGGTAATGAAGTGGGATGATTTGTTTCAAAAAAAGGAAAGCATCATCTTCTTGATGTCCTCAATGATCCGTGGCCTGGACTGACTAGTACAATATAATACTTCCTCTGTAAACTAATATAAGAGCGTTCAGAAATAGTGATCTAAACGCTCTTATATTAGTTTATAGAAACTACAACCTTCATCTCATAATATAATATAAGAACATTTTTGACACTACTAATGTCGTAAATGTGTTTATATTATGGAACGGAGGAAGTAGCAAATATGCCATGCGTTCCATCGGAAAAAAAATCACACCCCCTACTCAATGGCTCCAAAACACATTTTGCCTATGAGCTATCATTAACTTCCCTTAATAATAAAGCAGCTATTAGCCGCTGCCTACCCAAAAAAACTAGGCTTTCTCTGCCTCCCAGCGGCGCCGGCGTCGGCCCGCCCCGTCTACCGTGGCCTTAGGGCCATGGGGACGGAGTGGATCCCGGCCCTTGCCGGTGGGAGGGCTCCGTTTTTAGATTCTTTTCCAAGATTTGTTAGGGTTTGTGTTCTACTCAGGAAGGCGAGACGGCGGCGACTCTCTGAAGATGGAATAAAGGTCTCCTCGCCTAGTCCCCGTTCTGGTGATGCGTCTAGCATCGTCGGTGGGCGTGTGAAGGTGTGTCTCCGGTGGATCTGTCTCTGGTGGATTTGCTCGGATATGTTCGTCGTTCTTCTTTGGTCATGTGTCTTCATGTTGGATCCTTCTTATCTACACTCTTCATCGGCGGCGGTTGCCGTTCTGGTGCGTTGGTTCTACGGGGCCTTAGCACGATGACTTCCCGACTGTCTACTACCACAAGGTTTGCCCGGCTCCGGTGAGGGAGGAACGATGACAGCGGCGCACCTTCGGCTCGCTTTAGTGCTTGTAGTTGTCGCTAGGTGGTCTATAGATCTGGATGTAATTTTTATTATTTCTAGTGTTCGTTGTACTATCATGATTGAAGATGAATAGATCAGAAGTTTATCCCAAAAAAACACATTTTGCCTAGAAAAACACGATCATATGCTTTCGGTCCAACTCACGCTTCGTGAAAATTATCACGTAGACTTTTGCCAAACATCGTCCAATTACAGGCTTGCAGGTAGACATGTTCATGGACTACCAGGCTCGGAGGCTCCACTTTCTTGCTCCAAGCCCGGACCAAAAGCCCGAAAAGCACCAAAAGGCCATATATATGTATATGTGTATGTATGTATATATACCAGGCCCGGAGGCTCCACTTTCTTGCCCGAAGCCCGTCCCAAAAGGCTGAAAAAGCACCAAAAGGCCATATATATCTATATGTGTATGTATGTATGTATGTATATAATATGTATAATAATAAATATAACATCCTGAATATGATTAATTTAATTAAAAATGCCACTGTTCATGTGCTTCGGGCCGGGTCGTACTCGGGCTTGAGATTTTTTCTTCGGGCTTTGCCAAGCCCAACCCAAATCCGACCGGGCCCGAGGAATGATCAGGTTTAGTTGCAGGTAAGACAGTTTAAGTATCTTCCTTTCTGATATGACCACGATGGCACCCAACATACCACTAAGTACTATCGCCATGCAATCTGATTCAATGAAAAGATGCGAGCGTTGACAAATTGTTTAATCCATGAGAGGGGGTGAATGGAAGGTTTTTATCAAATTCTTTGAACAAACAAGAACTAAATAGTGTGAAGGAATACTTGTAGAATGGAAACTAGATCAAGAATGCATTCAAGGTTAGGATAAAGCCATCACAATAGTGGAAAGCATGCAAAGTAAGTAACATAACTAGTAAACTAGACGCGCGGACAGGAAAACACACTTAAGAACTACATAGCGGAATAAGAAAGTCTTCGGAGAGAGGAGGAGGCAAAGTCTTCACAACACGCAAATACAACATGTAAAGGTTGAATAAATTGGAAGCAGAAACTCAGAGAGACACAAGATTTGTTCGGCCTGTTCAAGTTGTTGTGAGAACTTTATGTGTGGTTGGAGAGATTGGTATTTAACTCGGAAGACCAAGTCTTCACCTTATTCTCCTTGAGGTAAGATCAGTTAGACCTCGATCAATCACTCATGGTATATCTTCAAGGTAGATTTCCGAAACCTTCACGTACTCGTTATTCGGCTATACACAATGACGCTTGGAAGCTCTGGACCGATGCGTAACCGTCTGGAAGATCACAGTCTTCAAGAGTAACAACTCTTCGATTCACTTAGAATAGATTTTTTCAATGATGCTCAATCACTTTTGCTCTGGATATTTGAGGGTTTTCTTTGTTAGGATTCTCCCAAATGCTTCCGGAGGATGGGTTGCTCTAAATGACACTTGTCATAGATTAACTTGGATCAGCCAACCAACTAATGGTGGAGGGGGTGGGCCATTTATAGTCAGGGTCGCAACATGGGGTCTTGATATGGTCGTTGGACGGGACGGGCCCAGAAACTAGTTGTCAGCTCAGCAATGGTCAAAATTTGAGCTCTCAAATTCTTCGCATTAGGAGAACCAGACTGTTGGTTTCCTAACTCTTTAGTGATAACATTAACTACAACGTCCGAAAGAATATCATCTATGACGCTGAAGAAAATGAGTTGCAATATAAGAGATTTTCAAAGTTTTCACTCAAAGAAATAAGTTTGAGTTGAGCATAACTTTGAAAAAATTATCCTTGTATCACCTGAACCTCTCTTAACTGTAACTCAATAAGAAGTAAAAGAACTACAAAAAGACTAAGTATTTGTGATCCATTTCTTCATGCTAATTCTTTGTAAGGGTGCACCAAAATCTTCAACGTTTCCATTAAATTTTTAGGGGTCGTCTACAATGGTTAAACCAAATCTTCAGTGATTTTCACCTGTGTATATTTACAAACACATTAGTCCATGAACCATTTTTGTCGTCAGTACTCCAAAACCACAAATGGGGGCACTAGATGCACTTAAAATCTCTCCATTTTTGGCTGATAATAAAATTGGTGAAAGTCTTTAATGAGGATATTCATATGTGAAATTAAAAACTTAAATATTTTGATTCCACGATATATAAAGAACACCCCAATTTGCTTTGAAATGCAAATGCACATGTTGGGATGTAATTGTGGAGAACTCCTGTTGGGGATATAACTACCAGGTATGCCCCGCCCAGGAGGGGCCGGGTCAATCTTTATGGCAGGTTACTCAAAGAAGCCCGACGAGTATACAAGGCGGCGGTTCATTATAAGACTTGTAGTAGGCCCAGGCCCAGAGGCGGCTTAAAGCCCATAATTGTAAACCGCCATGTATAAGTAAGACTTGTAAAGTAAGGCATGTAAAAGAAGTCGCCGAGTCGGACACGTTGTATGAGCCGGTCGGGACTCTGTAGGCCGCCAGGCGTCAACCCGTGTATATAAGGGGATGACCCGGCGGCGGTTTAGGGAAAGAAACAACAGATCAAGAGCCAAGCTAGCGTATTTCGCTCCTTGGTCATTGAAACCTAGCAATACCACAACAGCTGGACTAGGCTTTACCTTCACCGCAAGGGGCCGACCCAGTATAAACCTCTCATGTCCTTTTTCCTGATTAACCCCTTTAAGATTCCTAGTTGCGATCCACGACTAAGTCCTTTCGCTAGGACATCTGCCGTGACAATTCCATGATAGTTGTCGCCCACCATGAGGCCAGCGCATGGTGGATTTTAGTTCTTGAAGGGCAGCTTCGAAGGGCTCAAGGGATACACTGTAGGCCGGATGACCAAGAGTCGTCGCGGCAAGCTCTACATCGACGACGTAGGCTGAGGCCCGAGGCCGGCTCAATTGAGTACGGGTATCGGGTTCCCTTCGCGGAATCCACATCTTCATCGGCCAGATCGGCGAGCCGGGCCCTGAGCCGGACATCTGCACCGACCTCATCGAGACGGCTCAGCGTGCGAGACCCGCCCGGACTCAGCCGGCCGTAAGGCATGCCTTCGTGGGTTGCATCCATGGAGGGGAGTTTTCTGAAGGATCTGTGGATGGCAGCGAGACGGCTGTCCACTCTGACGGTGAGTCGTCCATAGGTGAGATGGATTCATTGTATCAACTACAGGATGGCGAGCTTGGGGGCTGTTCCGATGGCAGCAGTATTCCGGACCCCTTTGAGCCGCCGAATCGAGCAGGGATCTTCATGGCTGTCACTCAACCCGGTCAGAATTCTACGGCCGCAGCAGCGGTAACCACCGGATCGGCAGCAGCCAGGTCCGGAGACCCCGTGCGCCCGCTGGCTCAGGTGCTGATGGATCTCATGGATAGGATGACGACCTTGTTGACCGTCGTGGTTGAGCCGGCAGACAAGGCTCAGCATGATGCAGAGGTGGCACGGCTACATGGGGAGGTAGCACAAGCCAAGGAGAATTTAGCAACGGAGGACGTAAGGATGGCTGCAGAGCGGGCGGCTCTGGATGCTCGTGCTCAGCAGCTTCAAGTAGAGACTTTCCGGCTCTTGGTGGATCTAAACGCATCAAGCGAGGTCATGAGAAGAAGGCACCAAAAGGCTCAACCACGTCTACCTCTGACTTATGATCCTAGGAACCTCTTCCACACACCTGGGGCTGGTCCCAGTAACCCACCAAAGGCAAACCGGATCACAACACCCGGGACTGGGGCGCCGGTTCAACCGCGGGCCATGGAACCCCCCTTGTGAATACTGCTCTGCCTCATTACACACCAATACCATTGGGTCACTTTTCTAACCCGTTGGAGAATCTGACCGCTGCACCGGCTCGTTTGGCAGCTCTCCCGATGGAAGGCGACTCTCCAACGGTGATCGAAACACGAAGGGTCAGAGAACTTCTTCAAATGGCTCTGGCACAACAGGATGCATATTCTTATAGTCGAGACAAAATCCATTCAACCCCTCTCCCAAGCTGGAGCCCGAGCTATAGCAGGCATATGGACTCAGCGACCATGTCAAGTAACGCCCAACGCTGTAACCAACCACACAGGCATGACCCGGCGTAGGATGGAGCTCTTAACTTGGTGGACCAGGAGAGGATCCGTCAAGAGGCTGAGCGGGCGGTTCAACAGGTTGCTGAGCTGGCGGCTCACCAAACTTTTCCGCTTTATCCAGGGACCTCTGTTGAAGCAGGTGTGGCCACAAGGACAGGAGGTGTCCCTTGTCTGGTGTCGGCTCTACGTAATGAGCATTTGCCCAAGGACTTTAAGGGGCCTCATAAGTTAGCTAATTACACAGCCGACCTGCAGCCCGGGGCATGGATCGAAAGTTACGAGATGGCCATGGAGTTATTGGAGGTCAGTGACGCTGCAATGGCCAAGTACTTCACTATGATGTTAGATGGAACAACTCGCACTTGGTTGAAGGGGTTGCCACCCAACTCCATCGGCTCATGGGCGGAGTTAAAAGCCCGGTTCATTCAGAACTTCAAAGATACCTGTAAGCAACCCATGTTGATCGTGGACTTGACTAACTATAAGCAAGAGGAAGGTGAATCCATGACCCATTGGGTGCGCCGGGTCAAGGAAATAATACATTCATATGATAAGATGGATGCCGGCTCCGCGGTCTTAATGTTGGAGAAAAATTTCCATTTTGAACCTCTGAAACAGAAGCTGGGGCGGCTCAAGCATGATTGTAATGACATGGGCCAGCTGATGGCGGCTCTGGTCAAGTACGCTGATTCTGACAGTACCAAGGATCCCGTGTTTGATGAAAAAAAGATAGGGAAGGGAAAGAAGAGCGACAATGGCAAAGGTCACCATCACAACCTAGTGAATCAGGGAGGTAACAAACGTAAGGCTGGCGGTAGTCTGGAGTTTGGGGCTAACGCCAATACACAGGGCAACAATCAACGGTGCAAGGGGAGGCCACCTCCTCGGGCAGGCGGGTCAGGTCCCACCCTCGAGCAGCTACTAAATGAACCTTGTCCAAGGAACGGCACCCGGGAGAAGCCAGCTACCCATCTATGGAAAGACTGCATGATCATGAAGGCTTTTAAGAATTCCAACTTGTTTGATGGTAACCACGGACCTGGCGGTGGCTCAGGCGGTGGCGGCTTTCATGGCCCGTGCGCCGGCTCAGGCGGTGGCGGTTTTCACGGCCAGGGCCCTCAAGGCAGCCAGGGCGGCTATAATCAGCAATCCGGCCAAGGTAATCAGTAGCAATAGCAGTCCGGGTATCAGAGTAACCCAAAGCAGTTGAACAGTGGGCAGTATCACGTATTCACCACCAGCTTGTGCAAAAGGGACCAGAAACTTCATAAGAGGGTTGTGAATGCTGTTGAACCGGCGGTTCCACATTATTTGAGATGGTCTGAGCAGCCTATTGTATGGAGTAGGGAAGACCACCCTCCCTGGGTTGATAATCCGGGTCATCTGGCTTTGGTGGTGACGCCTCAGGTTGGTGGATATAAATTCACTAAAGTGCTCATGGACGGAGGTAGTAGCATCAACATCCTCTATTATGAGACGTTCCGTCGCATGGGGTTGACTGACAAAAGTCTTAAGACATCCAATACTGTTTTTCATGGAGTTGTGGCTGGTAAGTCGGCGTACCCAGTTGGTAAGATTGAGCTGGAAGTAGCCTTTGGGGATGAGTATGATTCTAGGGCTGAGAAGTTAACTTTTGAAGTGGTTAAAATCAAAAGCCCGTATCATGCTCTGTTTGGATGGCCGACTTATGCTAAGTTCATGGCACAACTGTGTTATGCTTATCTGCAACTCAAAATGCCGGGTTATAAGGGCACCATCACAGTGCATGGAAACCGGAAGATAGCCCTGGAATGTGAAGAAGGTGATGCTGCTTACGCTGAGTCTGTTTGTGCAATAGAGGAATTGAAGTTCATAAGGATAATGTTGACCCGGCAGACATGACGCCTTTGAAGAAGCCAACTACGGAGCATGATCCGGCGCTAAAATTTAAGTCAGCTGATGATACCAAGATGATCGATTTTGTGCCTGGCGACTCATCCAAACAGTTCATTATTAGTGCTAACTTGGATCCAAAATAGGAAGGCTCGCTCATCGAGTTCATCCATGAGAACCGGGACATCTTTGCATGGAAGCCTTCTGACATGCCGTGTGTACCGAGAGAACTCGCTGAGCACACTCTCAATATTGATCCAAAGTTTAAGTCGGCCAGGCAGTTTCTTCGGCGCTTTAATGAGGAAAGGCGCAAGGTTATTGGAGAAGAGGTGGCCCGGCTCTTGGCGGCCGGGTTTATTGTTGAAGTTTTTTACCCAGAGTGGTTGGCTAAAAAAGAACGACACTTGGCGTATGTGTGTGGATTACACAGATTTAAACAAAGCTTGTCTAGCTGATCCTTTTGCTCTCCCTCGTATTGATCAAATCATTGATGCTACGACGGGTTGTGAGTGTTTGAGCTTTTTCGATGCTTATTCTAGCTATCATCAGATCAAAATGGCAGTTAAGGACTAGGAGAAGACGGCTTTCATTACTCCGTTTGGAGCCTTCTGCTATGTGTCTATGCCTTTTGGGCTTAAGAGTGCCCATGCGACTTATCAGCGGCGTGTACAAAATTGCCTTCATAATCATATTGGGTATAATGTTCATGCTTATGTAGACGATATAGTAGTGAAATCCAGAGAGAAGGAAACCTTGGTAACTGATCTGAAGGAAACCTTTGATAACATCCGGGTCTACAAGATGATGCTTAACCCGGCCAAGTGCATTTTTGGAGTCCCAACTGGCAAGCTTTTGGGATTTTTGGTTTCTAACAGAGGCATTGAGGCTAACCCGGAAAAAATTATGGCAATTACATCTTTGGCTAAACTGGCGTGCATCAATGACGTTCAGCGGCTGGCGGGTCGCGTCGCAGCTTTGAGCCAGTTCATAAGCCGGTTGGGTGAGAAGGCTATGCCGTTGTATCAAATGATGAAAAATACGGATGATTTAGTCTGGAGTGACGCTGCTAACTGATATGTCTCCGTCGTATCTACTTTTCCAAACACTTTTGCCCTTGTTTTGGACTCTAACTTGCATGATTTGAATGGAACTAACCCGGACTGACGCTGTTTTCAGCAGAATTGCCATGGTGTTATTTACGTGCAGAAACAAAAGTTGTCGTAATGACCTAAAACTTCACGAAACGTATTTTTGGAAATAATAAAAAATCCTGGCAAAAGATCAAGACCAGGGGCCCAAACCCTAGCCATGAGGGTGGGGACGCGCCCCCTACCTCGTGGGCCCCCTGACGCTCCATCGACCTCAACTCCAACTCCATATATTCACTTTTGGGGAGAAAAAAATTAGAGAGAAGGATTCATCACGTTTTACGATACGGAGCCGCCGCCAATCCCTAAAACCTCTCGGGAGGGCTGACCTGGAGTCCGTTCAGGGCTCCAGAGAGGGGAATCCGTCGCCATCATCATCTGTGTTCTGAGATTGATGTTGCTATGACTTGGTTATGCTTAATGCTTGTCACTAGGGCCTGAGTGCCATGATTTCAGATCTGAACCTATTATGTTTTCATCAATATATGAGAGTTCTTGATCCTATCTTGCAAGTCTATAGTCACCTACTATGTGTTATGATCCGGCAACCCGGAAGTGACAATAATAGGGACCACTCCCGGTGATGACCATAGTTTGAGGAGTTCATGTATTCACTATGTGTTAATGCTTTGGTCCGGTACTCTATTAATAGGAGGCCTTAATATCCCTTAGTTTCCGCTAGGACCCCGCTGCCACGGGAGGGTAGGACAAAATATATCATGCAAGTTCTTTTCCATAAGCACGTATGACTATATTCGGAATACATGCCTACATTACATTGATGAATTGGAGCTAGTTCCGTGTCACCCTATGTTATGACTGTTACATGATGAACCACATCCGGCATAATTTTCCATTACTGATCCATTGCCTACGAGCTTTCCATATATTGTTCCTTGCTTATTTACTTTTCCGTTGCTATTGTTACAATCACCACCAAATACCAAAAGCATTACTTTTGCTATCATTGCCTTCTGCTACCGTTACCACTACTATCATATTACTTTGCTACTAAATACTTTGCTGCAGATATTAAGTTTCCAGGTGTGGTTGAATTGACAACTCAGCTGCTAATACTTGAGAATATTCTTTGGCTCCCCTTGTGTCGAATCAATAAATTTGGGTTGAATACTCTACCCTCGAAAACTGTTGCGATCCCCTAAACTTGTGGGTTATCAATACTATTTTCTGGCGCCGTTGCTGGGGAGCATAGCTCTATTCTTTGAGTTACTTGGGATTTATATCTGCTTATCATTATGAAGAACTTGAGAGATCCAAAAACCAAGATTTATCCCTCAACTATGAGGGGAGGTAAGGAACTGCCATCTAGCTCTGCACTTGATTCACCTTCTATTTTGAGTAAGCTTGCGACACCTAAACCTGCTTCTGCTATTGATTCTGATATGTCACATGTTATTGATGATGCCACTTCTGCTATGCATGATACTTCTGATGAAACTACTTCTATGCTTGATACTACTATGCCACTTGGTGAATTTCTTGATGAACAACTTGCTAGGGTTAGAGAGAATAAAATTATTGAAACAAATAATATTGACGAAAGTGATGATGAAGACTCTCCCCTAATAAATATGAATCGCCTGTTGTTCCTGAGGGTTATGTTTTGGAAAAAGAAGCTGCTCTAGCTATTTTAGCTTGCAAAGATAGATATGAGCTCAAGAGGTTATTAGCTAAATGGAAGCATCAATCTCTTAATGCTAGAATGAAACCTGACCCTGCTTTTGCTACATCACCTATCTGTGTTACTGATAAGGATTATGAATTCTCTGTTGATCCTGATATAATTACTTTGGTTGAATCTGATCCTTTTCATGGCTATGAATTTGAAACTGTTGTGGCACATCTTACTAATTTAAATGATATAGCCACCCTATTCACTAATGACGAGAGAACTCGCTACTTTTATATCCTTAAAATATTTCCGTTCTCATTAAAAGGTGATGCTAAGATATGGTTTAATTCTCTTGATCCTGGTTGTGTGCGTGGTCCCCAGGATATGATTTATTACTTCTCTGCTAAATATTTCCCTGCCCATAAGAAACAAGCTGCCTTAAGGGATATATATATAATTTTGTGCAAATTGAAGAAGAGAGTCTCCCACAAGCTTGGGGGAGGCTTCTCCACTTACTTAATGCTTTGCCTGATCATCCTCTTAAGAAAAATGAAATACTTGATATCTTTTATAATGGACTAACTGATGCTTCCAGAGATTACCTGGATAGTTGTGTTGGTTCTGTTTTCAGGAAAAGAACACCGGATGAAGCTGAAATTCTATTGAATAATATGTTGACAAATGAAAATAATTGGACACTTCTTGAGCCTATTCCTAAACCAACTCTAAAGAAAAGAGGTGTTCTATTTCTAAGTCCTGAAGATATGCAAGAGGCAAAGAAATCTATGAAAGAAAAAGGTATTAAAGCTGAAGATGTTAAGAATTTACCTCCTATTGAAGAAATACATGGTCTTAATTTACCGCCTGTTGAAGAAACATGTAATCTTAATCCATTACCTATTAAAGAAATACATGGTCTTGATAACCCGACACAGGTAGTAAAGGTAAATTCTCTCTATAGATATGATAAAACTGAAATCCCTCTTACTAAGTTTGCTAGCCAATGCTTAGATGAGTTTGATAATTTTATGGTGAAGCAAGAAGATTTAATGCTTATTTTGGTAGACAATTGAAATATAATTCAAATATGCTTGAACACTTGGGTGATTATATGGCTAATGTCAAAGGTGAACTTAAACTTATTAGTAAACATGCTTCTATGGTTACCACTCAAGTAGAACAAGTACTTAAGGATCAAAATGATTTGCTTAATGAATTGAATAGTAAGAATAATGATTATGCTGTTAGAGTGGCTACTAGAACTGGTAGAATGACTCAGGAACCTCTGTATCCTGAAGGCCACCCTAAGAGAATTGAGAAAGATTCTCAGAGAAATAATATAGATGCACCTAGTCCTTCTAAAAGGAAGAAAAAGAAAAATGATAGGACTTTGCATGCTTCTAGTGAACCTATTGCTGAAACACCTGAGAATCCAAATGATATTTCTATTTCTGATGCTGAAACACAATCTGGCAATGAACCTGAAACTAGTGATAATGTTAATGATAATGTGCATGATGATGCTCAACCTAGTGATAATAATGATATAGAAATTGAACCTGCTGTTGATCTTGATAACCCACAATCAAAGAATCAACGTTATGATAAGGAAGACTTTGTTGCTAGGAAACACAGAAAGGAAAGAGAGCCTTGGGTTCAGAAACCCATGCCTTTTCCTCCCAAACCATCCAAGAAAAAGGATGATGAGGATTTTGAGCGCTTTGCTGAAATGATTAGACCTATCTTTTTGCGTATGCGATTAACTGATATGCTTAAAATGAATCCTTATGCTAAGTACATGAAAGAAATTGTCACTAATAAAAGGAAGATACTGGAAGATGAAATTTCCACCATGCTTGCTAATTATACTTTTAAGGGTGGAATACCAAAGAAACTTGGAGATCCAGGAGTACCCACTATACCATGCTCCATTAAAAGAAACTATGTTAAAACTGCTTTATGTGATCTTGGAGCCGGTGTTAGTGTTATGCCTCTCTCTTTATATCATAGACTTGATTTGAATAAGTTGACACCTATTGAAATATCTTTGCAAATGGCTGATAAATCAACTACTATACCTGTCGGTATTTGTGAGGATGTGCCTGTTGTAGTTGCAAACGTTACTATTTTAACGGACTTTGTTATTCTTGATATTCCCGAGGATGATAGTATGTCTATTATTCTTGGAAGACCCTTTTTGAATACTGCAGGGGCTGTTATTGATTGCAACAAAGGCAATGTCACTTTTCATGTCAATGGTAATGAGCATACGATACACTTTCCGAGGAAACAACCTCAAGTTCATAATATCAACTCTATTGGAAAAATTCCGTCGATTATTATTGGAGGCTTTGAATTTCCTCTACCTACTGTCAAAAAGAAATATGATATTCTTATTATTGGGGATGTGCATATCCCCGTTGAGGTAACATAGTGTTATTCGAAATTTCTCTGGTTCCATGTTATTCGGAATGAGTTCATTAACAAGACTTGATCAACCTTGTTAGTGGATTCCTTTTCATGAGCATGAGATGGATGAAACTAGAAGGCACAACCTTCTGTACCCTCCTTTTACTTTCCGTTATTTATTTTAAATAAAATAAAAATAGTATTTTCTGTCCGTTATCTGAATTATCCGTGCAATATAAAAATACCTCGAAAATAAAAGTTCTCCAAATGCCCTGAAATTGAAATATGATTTTTCTAGAATATTTGAGAATATCTGGCACTGAGACACAACAGGGGGAGCAAGCACCTGGCTACGAGGGTCCAGGGCGCGCCCACCCCTACAGGGCGTGCCCCCTGCCTCGTGGGCCCACGGTGGCTCTCCTCCACTTATTCCTGCACCCACACACTCCTTCTTCCTCCCACAAACACGATTATCCAGTTCAAACCAGAGTCCAAGCTCATTTTGCTGCCATTTTCGATCTCCTTGCTCAAAGCACCTCTCACAAAACTGCTTGGGGGGATTGTTCCTTGGTATGTGACTCCTCCATTGGTCCAATTAGTTTTTGTTCTAGTGATTTATTCATTGCAAATTTGTGTTGCCTAGGTGACCCTGTTCTTGAGCTTGCATGTCAAATTTATATGGTTCCAAGTAGTTTTTATGCATGATATAGGCTCTAGGCACTTGTAGGAGTAGTTGCTATAAATTTTGTTGAGCTTGGCTCACTTTTATTTGAAGTTACTAAAAATTTCAGAACTTTTAAGAAAATAATGAAGAGATTTTTGAGGGGCTCACCAAGCCGAAGCTCGAAGGAAAAGCAAAATGAAAAAGCAGAGAGGCCCAAATATAATCTGCCTCGCACCGTGGAGGTTCGGCCGTGTGAATGGCCTTCCAATGATTTCTTGAGAGCAGCCGGGATTTATGATGATTTTTATGAATTGGCTGAGAATGCAGGCCTCACCGCCTTCCTCCACGACCAACGCGAACAGTATCTCTTACTCACCAATATCTTTGTGAAAAACTTTCATTTCCATGCTAGGAGCTCACCACCTACGGTGGAGTTTTATTTATATGATGAGCATAAGGAGATGTCACTTTATGATTTTTGTTGGGTTTGTTTGATCCCTTTCGAGGGCACAATAGAGGAACCAGACCGCGGTGTGTGGATGGGTTTATTGATACCATCACTGTAGGGGAAACGAGGAAGGTTTCCGATGCACAAATCACTAGCATACATTTTCCTGTTTTACGCTACTTTGCAATATTTGCTAGTTGTTCCTTAATTGGTCGCGGAAATTGTGGAAACCTTAGTGTTCCTGATATTATTATTTTGTTCCACGGTTTATTCTGTGATAACTCTGTTAGTATGGACGGTATTATTGCTAAACGGTTAAGTCTGAACCGTATAAAGGGCCCCATCTTTGGAGGCATCTATGCTTCACGCCTAGCTGCACATTTTAACATACTTATTAGGCATTATGAGAAGGAAGAAAAATTGCTGCCCTCTGTTTATTTAGATTATAAGAGTATGGTGGCACACTATTTTATTGTTACGAATAGGGAAGGGGAGCTTAAATACAAATTATTATTTGATAAACATCATCCTGAGACTATTACCCTTCCTGCTCCTTCCTTGTTTGATTTATCTACAGACAAGTACCTTGTTCCGTTAGATGCTATTCACGCCTACCGGAACCCTACATCAGCCACAGAGCCAGAGTCGGAACCACAAGTTGATCCTCCACGACAGTCTAATTACCAGTGGGATCCGGAGATGAATGCCAACCAGTGGCAATAAGAGTCTTCTTCTTCACAGTACGACCCCAAATATTACTATGGATATCCGCCAGGCCAGCCGTGGCCATAGACCAACTTAGACCAAAAGCCTAAGCTTGGGGGAGTTTGTATTTCTCACCGACATTACATTTATGTTCACACACTCATTGTTAGATGTCGGTGCTCATACTTTTTCATTGTATCATCCATGCTAGTTTATTTCCTTTTTATGCTTTCTTCTTGTGTGTTTAATAAACCTTAAGAAAAAAAAATTAGTTGTAGCTTTTAGCTAGTTTTAATTTCTATGCTTGTAGTAGTAATTAAAAGGAAAACCCAAAAATATTTCCTGTTCTTCTTTTTGCTTGTTGGGAGCTTTCCCGTGTAAATAGTTTTATTTCTTTTATTTTCTTTGGGGGTCGATAGGAGAAGACCATGATTAAATTGTTTAAGTGGCTCTTATATGCATTATTGTTGATTTAACCAAGACCCATATTGCCTTGTCTTCTCCTATTTATTGAATACTTGCAGATTCCAGCTTAGTCCAATGCACGCGCACTATTATTATTATTCACATCATTCGGTCGTGCAAGTGAAAGGCAATTATGACGATATATGATTGACTTACTGATATGAGAAAAGCTGGTATGAACTCGACCTCTCTTGTTTTTGTAAATATGATTAGTTCATCATTCCTGATTCAACCTGTTATGAATAAACATGTTTGCAATGAAAATTAGAGATCATAGTGCTTATGCCATGCTTGATTAGCTATGAGTTATAATGGTTTACCTTGTGTGCCAACATGCTATTAAAATGGTTGTGATGTGGTATGATAGGGTGGTATCCTCCTCTGAATGATTTAAGTGACTTGACTCGGCACATGTTCACACATGTAGTTGAAGCAAAATCAACATAGCCTTCACGATATTTATGTTCATGGTGGATTATATCCTACTCATGCTTGCTTTCGGTGTTGATTAATTTTAATGCATGTTCATGACTGTTGTCGCTCTCTAGCTGGTCGCTGCTACCTCTTTTAGTACTGCGTTGGTTTTCCCCAAAGAGGAAGGGATGATGCAGCAAAGTAGCGTAAGTATTTCCATTAGTTTTTGAGAACCAATGTGCTCAATCCAGTAGGAGGCTACGTGCGAGTCCCTCGCACCTGCACAAAACAAATAAATCCTCGCAACCAACACAAATAGGGGTTGTCAATCCCTATAGGCCACTTACGAGAGTGAGATCTGATAGATATGATAAGATAATATTTTTGGTATTTTTATTATAAAGATGCAAAGTAAAGTAAAGGCAAAGTAAATAGAAAAGTCAATAACTAAGTAGTAGGAGATTGATATGATAAAGATAGACCCGGGGGCCATAGGTTTCACTAGTGGCTTCTCTCGATAGCATAAGTATTCCACGGTGGGTGAACAAATTACTGTTGAGCAATTGACAGAATCGATCATAGTTATGAGAACATCTAGGTATGATCATGTATATAGGCATCACGTCCAAGACAAGTAGACCGACTCCTGCCTGCATCTACTACTATTACTCCACTCATCGACCGCTATCCAGCATGCATCTAGAGTATTAAGTTTAAAATAGAGTAACGCCTTAAGCAAGATGACATGATGTAGACTCATGCAATATGAAGAAAACCCCATCTTGTTATCCTCGATGGCAACAATACAATACGTGCCTTGCTGCTCTTACTGTCACCGGGAAAGGACACCGCAAGATTGAACCCAAAGCTAAGCACTTCTCCCATTGCAAGAAAGATCTATCTAGTAGGCCAAACCAAACTGTTAATTTGAAGAGACTTGCAAAGATAACCAATCATACATAAAAGAATTCAGAGAAGATTCAAATATTATTCATAGATAGACTTGATCATAAACCCACAGTTCATCGGTCTCAACAAACACACCGCAAAAAGAAGATTACATCGAATAGATCTCCACAAGAGAGGGGGAGAACATTGTATTGAGATCCAAAAAGAGAGAAGAAGCCATCTAGCCACTAACTATGGACCAGTAGGTCTGAAGTAAACTACTCACACTTCATCGGAGGGGCTATGGTGTTGATGTAGAAGCCCACCATGATCGATGCCTCCTCCGGCGGAGCTCCGGAACAAGCCCCAAGATGGGATCTCGTGGATACAGAAAGTTGCGGCGGTGGAATTAGGGTTTTGGCTCCTGTTATGATCATTTGGGGGTACATGGATATATATAGGAGGAAGAAGTACGTCGGTGGAGCAACAGGGGCCC
>NC_041380.1:74327214-74431554 GCF_002162155.2 Triticum dicoccoides | reverse complement strand
GGCCTCCTGTTACGTGTCTTGATGTAGGGTCCAAGTCTCCTGAGTTGTATTCGATGAGAAAATCACGTTCCCGAAGGTTTCATTCCGTTTGGACTCCGTTTGATATTCCTTTTCTTCGAAACCCTAAAACAGGCAAAAAACAACAATTCTGGGCTGGGCCTCCGGTTAATAGGTTAGTCCCAAAAATAATATAAAAGTGTAAAATAAAACCCAATAATGTCCAAAACAGTAGATAATATAGCATGGAGCAATCAAAAATTATAGATACGTTGGAGACGTATCAGTCGCTTCCCAGTCTTTTTCTAGCCTTCACCTGTACTAAGCGGGAATACTGCTTGTGCATCCAATCCCATAAACCCCAAAGTTATGCCATATGAGTCCACCATACCTACCTATTTACAGTATCTACCTGCCGTTCCAAGTAAATTTGTATGTGCCAAACTCTAAACCTTCAAATAAATATCCTGTTTTGTATGCTCGAATAGCTCATGTGTCAACTAGGGCTGTCCGTATCTTCCATGTTAGGCGGGTTAGTCTCAAGAGGAGTGGACTCCGCTCCTCACTCACGAGAAAATGGATGGTCACCGGGATGCCCAGTCCCATGCTTTATGCAAATCAAATCAAAATAATTGCAAACAAAACTCCCCCTGGGACTCTTATTAGTTGGAGGCACTCGTTGTTTCGAGCAAGCCATGGATTGATGCTTGTTGGTGGAGGGGGAGTATAAACTTTACCATTCTGTTTGGGAACCGCCTATAATGTGTGTAGCATGGAAGATATCGCCATCTCTTGGTTGTTATGTTGACAATGAAAGTATACCGCTCAAAATATTATTCATCTCTATTTCAAAACCGAGCTCTGGCACCTCTACAAATCCCTGCTTCCCTCTGCGAAGGGCCTATCTATTTACTTTTATGTTGAGTCATCATCCTCTTATTAAAAAGCACCAGTTGGAGAGCACAAATGTCGTTTGCATTCATTACTATTAGCTTACATTGAGTATGACTTGACTGGATCTCTTTTACCATGAATTACAATGTCTAGTCAGTCCTTGATCTTTAAAGGTGCTCTGCATTTATGTTTTGCGGTCTCAGAAAGGGCTAGCGAGATACCATCTTGTTATATCATATTATGATTGTTTTGAGAAAGTGTTGTCATCCGAGATTTATTATTATTGCTCGCTAGTTGATTATGCCATCGATATGAGTAAACATGAGACCTATGCGTTATTGTGAATATGGTTAGTTCATAATCCTTGCTGGAAACTTGAATGCTGGCTTTACATATTTACAACAATAAGAGCAAACCGAGTTTGTAAAAGTTTTTCTTTATCACTTTCAGTTTATCAACTGAATTGCTTCAGGACAAGCAAAGGTTTAAGCTTGGGGGAGTTGATACGTCTCCATCGTATCTACTTTTCCAAACACTTTTGCCCTTGTTTTGGACTCTAACTTGCATGATTTGAATGGAACTAACCCGGCTGACGTTGTTTTCAGCAGAATTCTCATGGTGTTATTTATGTGCAGAAACAAAAGTTCTCAGAATGATCTGAAACTTCACGGAACGTCTTTTTGGAAATAATAAAAAATCCTGGCAAAAGATCAAGACCAGGGGCCCACACCCTAGGCACGAGGGTGGGGGCGTGCCTGCCCCCTGGGCGCGCCCCCTACCTCGTGGGCCCCCTGACGCTCCACCGACCTCAACTCCAACTCCATATATTCACTTTCGGGGAGAAAAAAATCAGAGAGAAGGATTCATTGCGTTTTACGATGCGGAGCCGCCGCCAAGCCCTAAAACCTCTCGGGAGGGATGATCTCGAGTCTGTTCGGGGCTCCAGAGAGGGGAATCCGTCGCCATCGTCATCATCAACCATCCTCCATCACCAATTTCATGATGCTCACCGCCGTGCGTGAGTAATTCCATCATAGGCTTGCTGGACGGTGATGGGTTGGATGAGATTTATCATGTAATCAAGTTAGTTTTGTTAGGGTTTGATCCCTAGTATCCACTATGTTCTGAGATTGATGTTGCTATGACTTTGCTATGCTTAATGCTTGTCACTGGGGCCTGAGTACCATGATTTCAGATCTGAACCTATTATGTTTTCATCAATATATGAGAGTTCTTGATCCTATCTTGCAAGTCTATAGTCACCTACTATGTGTTATGATCCGGCAACCCGAAGTGACAATAATCGGGACCACTCCCGGTGATGACCGTAGTTTGAGGAGTTCATGTATTCACTATGTGTTAATGCTTTGGTTCGGTACTCTATTAAAAGGCGGCCTTAATATCCCTTAGTTTCCGCTAGGACCCCGCTGCCATGGGAGGGTAGGACAAAAGATGTCATACAAGTTCTTTTACATAAGTATGTATGACTATATTCGGCATACATGCCTACATTACATTGATGAATTGGATCTAGTTCTGTGTCACGCTAGGTTATGACTGTTACCTGATGAACCACATCCGACATAATTTTCCATCATTGATCCATTGCATACGAGCTTTCCATATATTGTTCCTTGCTTATTTACTTTTCCATTGCTATTGTTACAATCACTACAAAATACCAAAAACATCACGTTTGCTATCATTACCTTCTGCTACCGTTACCACTACTATCATATTACTTCGCTAGTAAATACTTTGCTGCAGATATTAAGTTTCCATTTGTGGTTGAATTGACAACTCAGCTGCTAATACTTGAGAATATTCTTTGGCTCCCCTTGTGTCGAATCAATCAATTTGGGTTGAATACTCTACCCTCGAAATCTGTTGCGATCCCCTACACTTGTGGATTATCACTAACTCCGCCTTTGAAGATCTAAAAAGACAGCTTGCTGAGCCGCCGGTTTTTGCTGCCCCCGTTGAGAAAGAGCTATTGTTGTTATATGTGGCTGCTAATTCATGGGCCATCAGTGTGGCCATTGTTGTGGAGTGCAAGGAGGCTTGCAAGGAACAACCGGTTCCACGGCTGGTTTACTACGTTAGTGAGGTGCTCATTGAATCCAAGCAAAGATATCTACATTGGAAGAAGCTTGTTTATGGGGTGTTCATGGCAAGCTGGAAGCTTAAGCATTACTTTCAAGGCCATCCTATCACTTTGGTTAGCTCTGCTCCTTTGGGAGATATTATACAAAATAGAGAAGCCACAGGACGAGTCGCCAAGTGGGCCATTAAGCTTGGGTCTCATAATTTAAAGTATGTGCCACGTACTGCCATTAAGTCTCAAGCACTGGTGGACTTCATTAACGATTGGACAGAGTTGTAGATACCGGAAGAGAAGCCAGACAACACATATTGGACGATTCATTTCGATGGGTCCAAACAGTTGGAAGGCTCGGGGGCTGGAGTTGTTTTAATTTCTCCTCGAGGTGACAAGTTTTGTTATGTGTTGCGGTTGATGTTTCCTTGTACTAACAACGCAGCAGAGTATGCGGCCTTACTCCATGGTCTTCGAATGGCTAAAGGGATGGGTTTAAGCTGGGTACGGTGCCTTGGCGACTCAGATTTGGTGGCTCAATAGGTATCAGGCAAGTGGGACTCCAAGGACCCTCTCATGGGGGCTTACCGCCGGGAGGTTGACGCTATTGTTGGACACTTCAAGGGTTATCAAGTGGAGCACATTGACCGCAGAAGAAACGAAGCGGCCGATGCTTTAAGCCGGTTGGGATCTCATCGTAAACCGGTGCCACCTAACACTTTTCTAGATGTTCTGCATAACCCTTCGGTCAACTTGCCTACATAGGAAGATTTAGCCGTTCCAGATGAGGGAGTCCTGGATTAGGGGGTCCTCGGACAGCTAGACTATATACTTCTATGGAGTATTCAGAGAAGGAACCCGCCTTGCAATGCCGAAGACAATCTGTGCGCCGGACTCATCGTCATTGAAGCCTGGTTCAGGGGCTACTGAGGGAGTCCTGGATTAGGGGGTCCTCGGACAACCGGACTATATACTTTGGCCGGACTGTTGGACTACGAAGATACAAGATTGAAGACTTCGTCCCGTGTCCGGGTGGGACTCTCATTTGCGTGGAAGGCAAGCTTGGCAATTCAGATATGTAGATCTCCTCCCTTGTAACCGACTCTGTGTAACCCTAGCCCCCTCCGATGTCTATATAAACCGGAGGGTTTAGTCCGTAGGACAACAACAATCATAATCATAGGCTAGCTCCTGGGGTTTAGCCTCTACGATCTCGTGGTAGATCAACTCTTGTAATACTCATATCATCAAGATCAATCAAGCAGGAAGTAGGGTATTACCTCCATCGAGAGGGCCTGAACCTGGGTAAACATCGTGTCCCCTGCCTCCTGTTACCATCCGCCTTAGACGCATAGTTCGGGACCCCCTACCCGAGATCCACCGGTTTTGACACCGACATTGGTGCTTTCATTGAGAGTTCCACTGTGTCGTCACCATAAGGGTTGATGGCTCCTTCGATCATCGGCAATGATGTGATCCAGGGTGAGGTTTTTCTCCCCGGACAGATCTTCATATTCGGTGGCTTCGTACTGCGGGCCAACTCGCTTGGCCATCTAGAGTAGATCGAGAGCTACGCCCCTGGCCATCAGGTCAGGTTTGGAAGCTTAAACTACACTGCCGACATCCGCAGAGACTTGATCTTCGATGGATTCGAGCCCATGTCAGGTGCGCCGCACAGTCTCGACGAGCATGACTTAGCTGTGCCACCGGACGGTGTCCGGGAGATCACACCTGTGGCTACTCTGACCCTCGATCCAGAGCAGATCGGGCCGTACAAGGACGGGTGGATAGACCCCGCCACGGAGGCCGCATACTCAGCGGCTATAGAGCCGAATACTGACTTCACCCCCTATGACCTGTGTTGCCGGAACCTTGGATTCATCCCCGGCCACAGGCTCTGTACCGCCCGCGTCCGTGCCTATCAAATCTGATTGGGCACCGATCATGGAGTTTACCAACACGGATATCTTTCAGCACTCGCCCTTGGGCGATGTGCTAAATTCATTGAGGTCTCTCTCCTTGTCAGGAGACCCTCGACCGAACTATGTCCGGCTTGAGTGGGAAGCGAACGACGAAGAAATTCATTGCCCACCCACCACCCACTTAATAGCCACTGTCGATGACTTAACCGACAAGCTTGATTTCGGCTCCGAAGACATCGACAGTATGGACGACGATGCAGGAGAAGAACAGGAACCACCGCCCATAGGCCGTTGGACAGCCACTCCATCACACGATATATACATGGTGGATACACCCAAAGAAAACAATGACGAGGAATGGAAGGATGCATCGGAGGGTAATCCCCTTGAGAAGCAACCGAACCGACAACGTAGGCGCCACTCCTAATCCCACCTCGGCAAAAACAACGATAACAGCGCAAGAAAGAATAGTACCCCGGTCGACTCCAAAGCAAACAATAACCACATGGACCCAGCGATAGAGAAGGATGAACCAGCGGACGCCGAACATAGTACGGAGCCGTTGCGCGACCACGGCGACGTCGAGGGTAAAGCTCACCAACCTGTCTCTAGAGAGGAGAATAGTCTGGACGATGATGCACACATCATCCCGGAAAGGCACTTGGAGAAAGAGAACCTCCATAGAAGGCTCATTGCCACCGGGAGGAGTCTAAAGAAGCAGAAGCAGAGTCTTAAAGCCATGCAAAATACACTCAAAAGTAGATGGAACAAAGTGCTCAACATTGAAGAAAAGTACGGTGGCAGTTGCCACACAAAGAGCTATCCAAAGTGCAAGCTGCTGCCTGAATTCGATGACAAGGCTTTAGAGCCCACACAGCCGAAAAATAAAACGGCCGATCGGCCGGATTGACCACCCTGTGGCCGCGAGAGGGTGGCTAATGATGTTGAACACAAGTCAGTGCATGATTTACGTGATGGCTTGCACCAAAAAGCCGGTCTGACCAAGTCCATCTACGGATCTAGGAAGCGTGCTCCGGCACAGAATCAAAACAGAACACCAAAACCGTTAGAACGACATGGCACACCCAAATACAGGGGTGCCGCGCACCCCCTATGCTTCACCGATGAGGTGCTGGATCATGAATTTCCCGAAGATTCAAAACCGTGAACATAGAGTCATACGACGGAACAACAGACCCTGGGGTCTAGATTGAGGACTTTATCCTTCATATACACATGGCTTGCGGAGATGATCTCCATGCCATCAAATACTTACCAAGTTGAAAGGACCAGCTCGGCACTGGCTGAAGAGCCTCCTCGAAAACTCAATTGGAAGTTGGTAAGAGCTCAAAGATGCTTTTAGGACTAATTTTCAAGGGACCTATGTCTCACCTCCGGATGCAGACGATTTAAGTCACATAATTCAACAGCCCGGAGAGTCAGCCCGAAAGCTTTGGAATAGATTCCTCACTAAGAAGAATCAAATTGTCGACTGCCCAGACGCCGAAGCCTTAGCGGCTTTCAAACATAGTGTCCGGGACGAATGGCTCTCCAGACACCTCGGCCAGGAAAAACCGATGACAATGGCAGCCCTAACAAGCCTTATGACCTGCTTTTGCGCGGGCGAAGATAGTTGGCTGGCCCCTAGCAGCACTAGCGACCCAGGCGCATCCGAAGTCAGGGATGGCAATGGAAAACCATGCCGCAATAAAAGCAAGCGTCAAAACAATGAAGACAACCCAAACAACACAGCGGTAAACGCCGAATTCAGGGGCTCTCAACCCGATCAACAGAAAAAGCCATTTAAAGGCGGCAGAGACGGACCGTCCAGCCTAAACAAGATTCTAGACAGATTATGGCAGATTCACGGCACCTCCGACAAACCGGCAAATCACACCAACAGGGAATGCTGGGTCTTCAAGCAGGCCGGCAAGCTAAACACCGACCACAAGGGGAGGGAGACACCAAGAGAAGACGAGGATGAGCCTCGCCAGCCGAACACTGGGTGACAGAAAAAATTCCCACCAGAGGTCAAAACAGTGAACATGGTTCACATAACGAAGAGGAGGAGCAAACGCGTACTCCGAGACATGCGCCGTAGAGCCTGTCACCCCCAAGTTCAACCCCTGGCCGGCCTGCCCGATCACCTTTGATCATAGGGATCACCCGACTAGTATCCGGCATGGAGGATCGGCTGGCTTGGTACCAGACCCAATAATTGACGGATACCATCTCACCCGAGTCCTTATTGACGGCCACAGTAGTCTTAATCTGATATATCAGGACAAAGTCTGCAAAATGGGGATAGACCCGACAAGAATCAACCAAAGCAATACTACCTTCAAAGGAGTAATACCAGGCCCAGAGGCCCGCTGCACGGGCTCCCTAATACTAGAGGTTGTATTCAGTTCTCCTGACAACTTCCGAAGTGAAAAGTTAACCTTTGACATCGCTCCGTTCCGAAGCGGCTATCAAGCACTACTCGGAAGAACGGCCTTCGCTCGTTTTAATGCAATACCGCATTACGCTTATCTTAAGCGTAAGATGCCCGGCCCACGTGGCATCATCATAGTTAGCGGAAACACAGAACGTTCCTTACACGCGGAAGAATGTGTGGTGGCTTTGGCAGCCGAACACTGAGCGACCTCTCTAACCAGAATAAATGATCGGTCGTCAAGACCGTGGACACGGCTAGACGAGTCCGGCGCACCACTAGCTGTAATAGCTCAGATAAACCTAAGGCTGGGTCGATGGATATACCCCCATGGGTGGTGCTAGGGGCTTCCCACATGTAAAAAGGACTACAATTCGACTTCATCTTATTTAGATTGAATTTTAATGGTTTATTGAGAATAACCATTTTTTCGCACGAAAACTTTCACCTGGGCTTTTCTCTCTTACAGATGATCATCGTGCTACACCCTTCCAGGATACGGCACAACGAAGACACAGGCGCAGACGTGCAGCAGGGTCCCGTTCAAAGGTTTCTTTTTAGATTAAGACCCTGTGTAAACCTTTTTTACTGTCTCTTGTAGCTTCACACCCTCAGGATACTCAACATAACCAGGAGGGATGCTGGAGTTATTGACATTTTCGTCACGTCAGGCTAATGCACGTACCTGGAAATTCAGGGCTTATTATCAAGGGCGTTACTCAGTCCAGTATGCATTGTAAAGACCGAATACCTTGGGGAGTGTTCGGCGTCGTGAGTTTGGCCTTATATGCATCAGCTCCAAATCATGTCTTTGGTCAATAGTTGGGTTTGCCTGGCTCCCTTGTTTTTCTACCTTATGTTCCGCTCTATCGGCTAAGGTGGCACCGGGAGAACTACTGTGATTGTGCCTTGGTTCATCTGGATGAGCACGTTAGCAGAGAAAGCCGAAAACTGACTGTCATGATAAAGCGCGAGATTGGTCAACCACTCGAGGACTCAGCGGAATCTTCACGATTCCTCCGCATTAACAAAGGATCGGTTTCCTGGTCATGTATGTACGCGCATCGTATTCGGATAAGCGCGAAAATACCAGGGGCTATATAGTAGCCCCACTGTCAAACTCCTATGGCTAAGTGAAAGTGTTAAAGCAATATAGTCTGATTGCCTTGTTCGCCATGCTATCACCTCCTTAATGGACCAAGACGTTGGATCAAGTGTGAATACGCGCTTTTCCGAACACCCCCGCATTATATGCGTGGGGGTTGAAGCCGACGACTGCAAACTTTCAGGTTATATACATACATAAAACGGCCGCACAGGAGGCATCGTAATACTTTGAGGCAAAAGTATAAACATAGCCTTTATAATCCAAATAGCATTGTTTTTACAATTGGGATACATGTCACTCGAACATAATACTCTTTGAGCACTGAGCCTCTAGTATACGAGCGCCTTCTAGGACTTCTTCAAAATAGTGCTCGGCCGAGACCCGGCCTACGGCCGGACCCCAGTTTGCAATAGCGGTGGCATCCATCTCTCCCCAGTATGTCTTAACACGGGCAAGAGCCATCCGCGCACCCTCTATGCACGCCGACCTCTTTACAGTGTCGATATGCGGCACAATACCAAGGAATCGTTGCACTAAACTAAAATAACTTTTCGGCCTTGGTCCTTCCGGCCAAAGATGATCCATGACAGACCTCAGGGCAAGCCCGGATAACCTATGGAGCTCAGCCCACTCGGCCATTTGCTCATTTAATAGCAGCGGACGCGTTGGAGCACTGAACTGCGACCAGAACAACTTTTCCACTTTGTGATCTTTTTGATCTTTGAAAAATGCTGTCGCATCAGCAGCACTCATTGCCAAGTCCGAATACGCGTCTGCAACACTCCATAATTGACCCAAAGGGGCATACTTCGGATCTCCGAAATTCGTCCACAAAAATGGGCTTCCCAGCCGTGACATCTCCGGCTTGACGGAGCTCCTCCTTCGCCGCTCTGATTTCAGTTTCCTTGGCCGCTTCCACGACTTTCTTCAGGTCAGCCGCTCTCGCTTGGCTTTCCTTTTCAAGAAGCTCATATCGGTCGGCGGCATCTTTCAGCTCATCAGCCATCTTGGCTATTTTATCTTCGCTCTTGCGATGAGCAGCATGTTCGACTCTTAAGTCTTCGTCTGCCTTTAGGGTGGCCGCTTCACTCCTCCTGGCTTGTTCCTTGGCTCGGGCAAGTTCCACCCGAAGAGTCTCCAGGGTAGCAGCTCCATCTCCAGTCACAACATATTATAGATATTAGCATCATGCTTCTCTTAATATTTGTTGACCACCCGAAAATACATACCCTGTGCCTCGTCAAGCCGCTTGTTCACAAGCGCAATGTCGGCATCTGCCGCGTCAAGTTGCTGGCTCATTCCGGCCAACTCAGCAGTCCGGTCAGCCACCAGACTGTCAGCCGCCTGCACATGAAAGCAGCGCGATCATTACCTGGGACTATGATCCTATGTTTGCCGCCTCTGGACAGCAACTAGAGTCTCAGGGGCTACTATCTGTATAGAGCACACCTAGCATGTGCGGTACCGTCAAAAAATTTATATATTACTTTGCGTACCTCAAAACCTCTTAGCAGACTCACAAAAGCTTCATGCAACCCACTTTTGGCAGATGAAATCCTCTCAACCACCGTACCCATTAAAGTAAGATGCGCCTCTGAAATAGCCACTTTCTCCAAAAGACTCATCAGTGCGGCCGGTTGCCCACTGGACAGTCCCAGACTCTTTCTGTTGCTCTCCGTAGGAGACGAATATTCCGGACTTCAGGTGGCCAAAGGGTTACTTTCTGGCCTTGGCGGATCAGGAGAAACCCTCCGTGATGACACCTCAGGGTCATCTGCCCTAGGAGGCGGGGAGCCAGGGGGAGGCGTTTCGCTCTCCATCATCTCCGGAAGAAGATCCCCCGAAGACGAACTCTGTTGAGAAGGGCTACGAGCTAGACTGCAAGATATATGTCTCGGTTATTATCCTCAGAGATAAAGCAAGATATATTTACCAAAAGTACTCTTGATTCACTTACAGCTCGGTAGAGGGCTGACCCCTTGCGGGCATTGTGTGGTAAGGACGCCCTCCGGGGCAGGGCCCCCTGGCGAAGGTTTTTTCCCTCATTTGGAAACCTTCGCTTCCAAGTCTTCAGATGCGGTCCTTTTCCTTCCTTGGGGAGAGGGGATTCTAGATTCTCCTCCCCGATTATCCTCCTTCACGGAGACATTAATTCCCCCAGTTTGGATAAGTGATGCATGAGGCCCGCTTTTGGCTTCTTTATTCCCCCTTTATCTTCCCCTGATGGCACTTGATAAAGTGCATGCTCAAGCATCCTGGCTAGTACAGGATCCGGTGAGTGAGAGAGTCCTGGATTAGGGGGTCTCCGGACAGTCGGACTATATCCTTTGCCCGTACTGTCAGATTATGAAGATACAAGATTGAAGACTTCGTCCCATGTCCGGATGGGACTCTCCTTGGCGTGGAAGGCAAGCTAGGTAATACGGATATGTATATCTCCTCCTTTGTAACCGACCTTGTGTAACCCTAGCCCCGTCCGGTGTCTATATAAACCGAAGGGTTTTTAGTCCGTAGGACAACATACAATCATACCATAGGCTAGCTTCTAGGGTTTAGCCTCTTCGATCTCGTGGTAGATCAACTCTTGTACTACTCGTATTATCAAGAACAATCAAGCAGGACATAGGGTATTACCTCCATCAAGAGGGCCCGAACCTGGGTAAACATCGTGTCCCTCGCCTCCTGTTACCATCCGCCTTAGGCGCACAGTCCGGGACCCCCTACCCAAGATCCGTCGGTTTTGACACCGACATTGGTGCTTTCATTGAGAGTTCCACTGTGTCGTCATTATAAGGAGGATGACTCGTCTCATTGTCAAGGACAACATCACCTCTAGGGGAGCCCTGACTGCAGGCCAAACTCTCCGACTAGGCGGCTTCATCATGACCGCCCGCTCGGCCGCCGCGCCGACGGTGACTTCTCGGGTCATCGAAAATAGCCTCCACATCAGCTTGAAATTTGCCAAGCAGATGGATCCAATGGAGCTCTCCTCTTTGAACGAGCTCTTGGATCGCATCGCCGCTCTGGGAGTCACTACGGACTACGATCGGATCGGGCTTAAACCCGACCAAAGGGAGATTAACTCTCCGCCGGTCACCCATCAGATAGTGGTGGTGGAGGAGCAATGCATCGATTCTCCCTCTATCCTAAGGACGAACTATGTCCGGATTCCCGAGCTCCCCGAGCCAGATACTCATTCATGGGAAGACACCGCCCTAGCCCTGAATCTAGAATCAGGCCACATACTGAACCCACAGGGCAACATCCCGGAGCCTGAACTTCCAAGATCGGAAACTTCCCTGCCCCAGGATCACAGATTGGGTCAAGTTCTGGACTCAAATCCACCCTCCCACCCAGATACAAACGATCTTTCCCACATTAGACAAGCGCCCGAAGAGACAGTACATCAATATTGGGCCAGATTCCTCCTTGTAATGAACAAGGTCAAGGACTGTCGCGAGGAAGACGCAATTTCGTTCTTTTGCAACAATTGCACAGACAAGGGAGTCCTCAACGCCATAAGTCGCCATGACATAACACACTTCGCTGACTTGGCGGCCATAGTACGGAAATACTGTGCGATGGAAAGTGCCTGGAAAACCCAAACGCAATTCTGGGATAATCCGGCCATAACAAAACCACCGGTCCGAACTAAAAGGGTACACTCTCATAAGTCGCCCGACTCAATTCCGAAGAAGCAAAATCCCACTACAGGGCGTGGAACCGTATTGGAGGGATGGCTTAACGGGCCCTGCAAAATCAATAGTACAGTGGATACCATATCAATACACAACCTTAGAGCATGTTGGTACTCCAGCAGGTGGCCAAAAGCGGTGAGGATCTCCTCACCCAAAATACCTCAGAGCACCATCCCACGGATAACAATACAGTGTTAACGGTCTTCGAGACCTTTGCCTCAAATAATAGGCGTACGCGAGCACTCCACAGCCTCGCCGAAGTCTGCCACGTGGCAACAATAAATCCATGGAGCGACACGGTTATCACCTTCAATGCTAGTGACGAACCTAAATTCCGAACAGCCCGAACACCAGCCGCTTTGGTCCTCAGTCCAGTTGTGGATGGCTTTCGGCTCAATAAGGTGCTCATGGATGGTGGCAGCGGATTAAACCTCATTTATGAGGAAACTCTCCAAAAAATGGATATAGACAACAACCATATTGAGCAAAGCAGTACGACCTTCCGAGGAATCATCCCTAATCGGGAGGCACGTTGCGCTAGGAAAATCACACTCGATGTGGTATTCGGCACTCCGGAGAATTATAGGTCCGAAGAAATTACATTCCACGTGGCCCCGTTTAGTAGCGGATACCACGCCCTTCTAGGGCGGGAGGCATTCACGATTTTTCAAGCCATACCCCATTACGGGTACATGAAGCTCAAAATGCCCGAGCCCAATGGAATCATCACTCTAGTTAGTGATCCGAACATAGCACTCCGCGCCGAAGACAAAGCAGCCGCACTAGCCCTCGAGGCATTATCCGAAGCCCTTGTGGCGGAGGAGTTAACCGCGCTGCGCTTCACGGTGGACAGGGATGACGTGATACTAGATAAAAGATCCAAGTCCACCTCATTTAAACCAGCGGACGAAATAGTCAAATCCCAAGTCCATCCAACGGACTCCACAAAAACAGCATCCATCGGGGCACAGTTAGACCCCGCTGTCGGTGTCAAAACTGGCGGATCTCGGGTAGGGGGTCCCGAACTGTGCGTCTAAGGCGGATGGTAATAGGAGGCAAGGGACACGATGTTTTACCCAGGTTCGGGCCCTCTTGATGGAGGTAAAACCCTACGTCCTGCTTGATTTATTCTTGATAATACGAGTAGCACAAGAGTTGATCTACCACGAGAGCGGAGAGGCTAAACCCTAGAGGCTAGCCTATGGTATGATTGTTTGTTGTCCTATGGACTAAAACCCTCCGGTTTATATAGACACCGGAGGGGGCTAGGGTTACACAAGGTCGGTTACAAAGGAGGAGATATACATATCCATATTGCCTAGCTTGCCTTCCACGCCAAGTAGAGTCCCATCCGGACACGGGACGAAGTCTTCAATCTTGTATCTTCATAGTCCGGCTGTCCGGAGACCCCCTAATCCAGGACTCCCTCAGTAGCCCCTGAACCAGGCTTCAATGACGATGAGTCCGGTGCGCAGTGTTGTCTTCGGCATTGCAAGGCGGGTTCCTCCTCCGAATACACCACGGAAGAATTTGAATACAAAGATAGTGTCCGACCCTGCAAAATAAGTTCCACATACCACCGTAGAGAGAATAATATTACCACAAATCTAATCTGCTGACACGTTTTGGCAGCATGACATCACGCCACGACCCGGTAATTATTTGAACTATTTTTCTTTAACCAGCCCCGCACATAACGCGAGGCGGTTTCTTGACACGTCTTTTCAAAGTAGAGATCGTGTTCCCCTTATTACGGGATTCTCATCAATACGGACGTGGGTAACCCAACCGTGCCTAGGACTCCTAGATTTTAGGCAAGTCCGAAACGGCCACGAGGAGGACGCTTGATATTCACCCTCTTTATAAAGGGACAGGGCTGTTACTTTTTCCCTCCAGTGCTCAATCGAATCCCTCCCCTGCCTCGAGTTCTAACACCCAAAGCCAAGGTCAGGTACTTCGGACCTTCAATCATGTCCAAATCCATCCTTCAAGGCCGGTGGATGTCTTCCTCCATTACGGAGGAGGACATCAAGAAGTTGCGGGAGGCCAGATATCTGACCACCGAAATTTCGCACAGGCTGCCCACCCGAGGGCAGGTCGTCCCTACTCCCGAACCCAACGAGAGCGTTGTGTTCGTCTCCCACTTCCTCCGAGGACTAGGCCTCGCTCTGGATCCCTTTGTCAGGGGTCTTATGTTCTATTACGGGCTGGATTTGCACGATCTGGCCCCAGACTCCCTTCTTCACATCTCGTCATTTATTGTCGTTTGTGAGGCCTTCCTCCGCATTACCCCTCACTTCGGCTTGTGGCTCAAGACCTTCGATGTGAAGCCGAAGATAGTCGAGGGACAATACGCAGCGTGCGGAGGTGCTTTAATAAGCAAAATTGCTGATGCTCCATGGCTAAAGGGTTCCTTTCCAGAGGTGTCTGGATTGTGGCAACGGGAGTGGTTTTACGTCATAGCTCCCCGAAGTGCCAAGTGGGTAGCTGCCCCCACCTTTCGCTCGGGCCCTCTGCCACAACTGATGTCATGGATCGGCAGGGGACTGAGCCGGGGTCTAGCCAAGGACGTGCCAATACTGCAGAGCCGTATCCGGGATCTCTTCAAGGGAGATTACAGTCTGGTTATGGTAATGCAAGTTATGCTGGTTCATCGAGTCCAGCCCTGCAAACGCCGGCCCCTCTGCATGTGGGAATTCAACCCAGAAGGACCGCGCACTATTCAGAACTTCCTCCGCATGACGCACGAGGAGATGTACAAATCGTTCTTTGGACCCCAAATAGAGTGTACGGACACTACCGAGGATGTGGGCCTGAGCAGCAACCACACCGCTGCCCAAGTAAGTAATCCCATGGCCGAACACACCATCCTTTTATTTATCATGACATCATTCTGAAGAATTGCTCTTTGACCAGGACTGGATAACAAAGGCGAAGATGATCCGGTGTTCGGCCCCCCTTCCCGAAGGCTTGGATAATTCGGTGCTGGAAAAGGTGCTCAAGCCAGCACCTTGTCCGGTGCCCTCGAAGGAAGATGAAGGGGGGAACAGAGAGGGCGAAAGCGGGCCTCCATCGCTACCTATTCCAATCGAGGGAATGAGCGCCTCCGCGAGGGAGGATAACCAAGGGGAAGAATCTGACATTCTCTCTCCCTAGGGAAGGAAGAGGACTACCTCTGAAGATCCGGAAATCAAGGTTTCCAAACGGGAGAAGAAATCTCCGCCAGAGGGTCCTGCCTTGGAGGGTGTTCTTGCTGCACAACATCCGCGCGGGGATCAGCCCTCTAACGAGCTATAAGTAATCAAAAGGTATTTAATAGTGAAGATATCCTACCGTACTTCTGAGGAAAATAACCGAAGTATTTATCTGGCAGCTCGGATCTTAGCCCTTCTCAGCTGAGCTTGTCTTTGGGGGATCTTTTTCTGGAGATGATGGAGAGCGAAATGCCTCCCCCTGCCACATCGCCTTACGAAGCGGGCGACCTTGAGGTGTCATCGCGGAGGGATTCTCCTGATCCGGCAAGGCCAGAAGGTAATCCTATGGCCACCCGAAGGCCTTAGTATCCGGCTCTCGAAGAGATAAATCAATAGAGTCCGTCACCGTCTGGTGCGCGGTCGGATGTACGGAGGGATCTGCTGGAGAAGGCGTCTATCTCAGAAGAGCACCGCACATTGATGGGTACGGTGATTGAAAGGATTTCGTCCGCCGAAAGCGGGCTGCATGAAGCCTTTATGAGTCTACTGATGGGTTTTGAGGTACGTGAAATGATGTATATTTTTGAAAGTACCGCACATTTTTATATGTGCCCTGTGTAGATAGTAGCCGCTGAGACTCTGGTTGTCGTCGAAACAGCGGCAAACAGAGGATCATAGTCCCAGGCAATAACCAAACTGCCTTTATGTGTAGGTGGTGGAAGCTCCGGTGGCTAGCTGGACTGACGGGTATGCCAAACTAAAGCGGCAGCTGGATGCAGCAGATGCCGACATCGTGCTTGTCAACGAGCGGCTTGATGAGGCACAGGGTGAGTGGCCTTTCTGGTGATCGTCACATAATAAGAGCAGCATGATGCCAGTATCTTTAATATGTTGTGACTGCAGATGGAGCGGCCACCGCGGAGACCCTTCGGGCGGAGCTTCCCCGAGCCAAGGAGCAAGCCAGGAGTAGCAATGCGGCTGCTTTGCAAGCAGCTGAAGAGTTAAGGGCCGAACAGGCCGCACATTGCGAGAGCAAAGAGAAAATGGCCAAGTTGGCTGTAAAGTTAAAAAGATACTGCCGACCGTTGCCAGCTTCTTGAAGAAGAAAACCGGGCGAAGGCGACTGATGTCCCACAAGTATAGGGGATCTATCGTAGTCCTTTCGATAAGTAAGAGTGTCAAACCAAACGAGGAGCAGAAGGAAATGATAAGCGGTTTTCAGCAAGGTATTCTCTGCAAGTACTGAAATAAGTGGTAATAGATAGTTTTGTGATAGGATAAATTGTAACGAGCAACAAGTAACAAAAGTAAATAAAGTGCAGCAAGGTGGCCCAATCCTTTTTGTAGTACAGGACAAGCCGGAACAAAATCTTATAATAGGAAAAGCGCTCCCAAGGACACATGGGAATATTGTGAAGCTAGTTTTCATCATGTTCATATGATTCGCGTTCGATACTTTGATAATTTGATATGTGGGTGGACCGGTGCTTGGGTGCTGTTCTTACTTGAACAAGCATCCTACTTATGATTAACCTCTATTTCAAGCATCCGCAACTACAAAAAAAGTATTAAGGTAAACCTAAACATAGCATGAAACAAGTGGATCCAAATCAGCCCCTTACGAAGCAACGCATAAACTAGGGTTTAAGATTCTGTCACTCTAGCAACCCATCATCTACTTATTACTTCTCAGTGCCTTCCTCTAGGCCCAAATAATGGTGAAGTGTTATGTAGTCGACGTTCACATAACACCACTAGAGGCTAGACAGCATACATGTTATCAAAATATCAAACGAATACCAAATTCACATGACCACTAATAGCAAGACTTCTCCCTTGTCCTCAGGAACAAACATAATTACTCACAAAGCATATTCATGTTCATAATCAGAGGGGTAATAATATGCATATAGGATCTGAACATATAATCTTCCACCAAATAAACCAACTAGCATCAACTATAAAGAGTAATCAACACTACTAGCAACCTACTAGCACCAATCCCGGACTTTGAGACAAGAATTGGATACAAGAGATGAACTAGGGTTTGGAGATGAGATGGTGCTGGTGAAGATGTTGATGGAGACTGCCCTCTACCGATGAGAGGAGCGTTGGTGATGACGATGGTGATGATTTCCCCCTCCGGGAGGGAAGTATCCCCGACAGAACAGCCCTGCCGGAGCTCTAGATTGGGTCCGCCAAGGTTTCGCCTCGTGGCGGTGGAGTCTCGTCCCGAAAAGTTCCCCTTTATTTTTTTCTCATCGAAAGACTTCATATAGGAGAAGATGGACGTCGGAGAGCCACCGGGGGCCCACGAGGTAGGGGGGCTCCCCCCACCCTTGTGAGAAGGGTGTGGGCCCCGTGGCCTTCATCTTTGGCGAGGATTTTTCTTTATTTATTTCTAGACGTTCCGTGGAGTTTCAGGACTTTTGGAGTTGCGCAGAGTAGGTCTCTAATATTTGCTCTTTTTCCAGCCCAGAATTCCAGGTACCGGCATTCTCCCTCTTCATGTAAACCTTGTAAAATAAGAGAGAATAGCCATAAGTATTGTGACATAAAGTGAAATAACAGCCCATAATGCAATAAATATCGACATAAAAGCATGATGCAAAATGGACGTATCAGCAGCCGACCTGGAAAAGGCCATGATGGCGACTGTCGGTGTCAAAACCGGTGGATCTCGGGTAGGGCGTCCTGAACTGTGCATCTAGGCCGGATGGTAGCAGGAGGCAGGGGACACGAAGTTTTACCCAGGTTCGGGACCTCTCGATGGAGGTAAAACCCCACGTCCTGCTTGATTAATATTGATGATATGGGTATTACAAGAGTTGATCTACCACGAGATCAGAGAGGCTAAACCCTAGAAGCTAGCCTATGGTATGATTGTTGATGTGTATGTTGTCCTATGGACTAAAACCCTCCGGTTTATATAGACACCGGAGAGGGTTAGGGTTACATAAAGTCGGTTACAATGGTAGGAGATCTGATCATCCGTATCGCCAAGCTTGCCTTCCATGCCAAGGAAAGTCCCTTCCGAACACGGGACGAAGTCTTCAATCTTGTATCTTCATAGTCCAGGAGTCCGGCTGAAGGTATAGTTCGGCTATCCGAACACCCCCTAATCCAAGACTCCCTCAGTAGCCCCCGAACCAGGCTTCAATGACGGTGAGTCCAGCGCGCAGATTGTCTTTGACATTGCAAGGCGGGTTCTCCTTCAAATTCCGTGTACTTGTTTGAATAAAGTCTGGTTTCTTGCAGATGTTGCGCTCCTTGGCTTCTACGCCCAATAATGGTCGTTTTCCACGTGTCAAATGAATATGAAAAGCCTGAGTGTTTTTACGTTCACACCCCTAGCCGCGTAAATGAGTTGCCCTTTTTAAGGGGACGAGGATTTAGATCCAATCCACACCTTCTCCCCTCCACGAGTGCCCATCAGAGTGCATCCGACAAAGGTCCATTCCACCATGGCCAGCCGCCGCAACTCCTCCGCTCGCCCTTCTAGCCCTAAGCCTGGATATTGGAAGAGATGTTCTACTCCGCATAGCGAGCTAGTGACGCTTCAGACTAAGGGATTTCTCCCCCCGACCTATATGGTCCCGGTCCGAGCCGGCCTTGCCGTCTACAATGGCGGAGAGCAAGCAGAGAATGCCCCTAATCCATCCAAAGGAGAGCGGGTGTGCCTTGTCCCTTACTTAATAAGGGGGCTCGGATTTCCCATCCACCCATTTCTCCGGGGGCTGCTGGAGTTCTACGGCCTCCAGCTACATCATCTCACGCCTACCTCAGTATTGCATATCGCGGGCTTTGTAGCCCTCTGCGAGCTGTTCTTGGGTATTGAAGCTCATTTCGGACTGTGGAAGGAGCTATTTTGCCTCGTGCCCCATTCCAAGAAAGAGTCAATGTATCAAGTGGGCGGAGCCGAAGTATGGCGCATCGCCGGGATCGGATATCTGCCCGGAACCCCAAAGAAGGCGTCCGAAGACTGGCCCTCGAAATGGTTCTATATAGAAGACGTCCCGTTGCCGGATCCTGTCCGGATCGGCCTCCCAGAGTTTGATAGTGCTCCTTTAAAGAAGCACCTAAGCTGGCATCCACGGAGCCCTCAAAGGGAAAGTGACAGGGACATCGTTTATCTCATGGGCCGAATAAGATTGCTGGCCCATTCCGGACTAACCATGATCGAAGTTATGGCCGAATGCATCATGCGGGGGGTGCAACCGCTTCAGTACAGAAGCCACCCCGTGTGGGATTTCAACGGGGAGGACGACGCCACCCGCTACGGCTGCAAAGGGCCAGATTCAGTTGCCGCTCTATTAAAGATCTTGTCCACTTTGTACAAGGGAGAAGAGGAGGAATTTCTCCGCATCAACCCACAGGGTGGATTCTCTATGCACAATCCCCCAAGCTGGGTAAGTGGTCTCATTTACTTACTCATCCGTTTAGTGTTCCCATTGTTAAATACTTAGTCTGATGACTTCAACGCAGGAACCGCGCCGGGCCGTTAAGGACATAAGCAGCCCGCCTCCACAACCCGAGGACCCAGGACGGTCTCTCGACCCGGCCTCTCAAGAGGATCCGGACATATCTGTGGAGCTGATTGATGGAGTGTTCCATCAATTGAGCGAGGACAACGCCTTGGTGGCCATTACGGCCGATTACCCAGGGCTAATCCGAACACCCCAGGTACCTGAGACCGAAGTCCCTGTACCCCGGACAGGGGTCCGTCCATGCATGTTTAATTTCCTGATTGCAACCGAACTTTTCAGGGGAGGTTTTTGAGGCAGAAGGCCGAACCTGCGACAACAAATCAACTAGGGGCCGCAGGGCCCCATGGGCAGAAAAGAGGTGCAGTTCGGACCGAGGCATCAGCGCGAAGGTATGGTGCGCCCCTTTATCCCAGTTGTTATACCTTCGAGGCACATTTGACACTCGTGCCCTTTTCAGGACAAAGAGACCTCGCCGGACTATATCCGGAGAGGCTGCTAATCGCGCCTCCACCAGCCGGGCTCCAAAGCCTGGTTCGGGGGCGGAAGCGAACGCCAGGCGTGTGCCAGACGTTCCTCCAACGGAGGATGCGGGCGGGTTATCTGCCACCAACTCAGAGGTGGAAAGTGCCCTGAACCATAGGCGTCGCCGGACAATTCTTCGCGACGCTTGCTTCTCCCAAGAGGCATTAGATGCCTTCAATTCGGGAGATGCGCACCTCCGTGCCACTCAAAATGGTCTAGCCAGAGCCACGGAGCAATATGTAACCGACATACGGGTAAGAAAATATATGTAGCAGTAGCCCCTGAGACTGAAAACAGTTAGAATAACTGGTTTAAGGATCATTTGAAATGCAGGTTCTTACAGAAAAGAATTCCCTACTGTCCCAGGAGCTGTAAGAGTGCAAGGCCCAACTGGAGGCCGCACCTAGCCGCGGCAGGGGAGCCTAAGGAGAGCCCCTCTGGTAATATACATTTTGAAAGATAAGTATGTGGCGAAGCACGGCTTTGGTGTGAATCTGACAAATAAAATTGCAGATGGCGCCGGATTGAATCCAGAAAGATAACACCTCGAACGCCAACTAAAGGCTGGTGAGAGGGTGCTATTAAAGGTGATGGGGGAGAAGAACGTTCTCCAAGATGCCAACACCCGGCTGGGCATCGAGCTAAAAGATGTTCGTGCCCAGCTGTCAGACTCCATGAAGGAGAACCAGTGGCTTCGGCGCGACATATTTAGTAAGTTCTTGAACGAACCTTTTAAAAGAAAGTTCGGCGGTGCCGTCGATTAACAGAGCAATATCCGTAGGTATGTTAACAGGTCGTCCTGCAGAGGAGATGCCCGGTTCTACGGGTGACCTTCTTCCCGAGTTCTTGCAATTGCTTGATCGAGTTCGGCAGGCGATGCGAGGCGTCGCCCAGGTCCTGTGGCCATCCGTCTCCACGCCCGAAGGTCTTGGAGAGCTTGTGGAGAAGCTGAGGGGAGCACGGCGTCGCTTCCAGTTGTGGAAGATATCAGCCTGCCGTCAAGGCGCTAGGGAGGCCTGGGCCATGGTGAAGACACGGTATTCACAGGCCGACCCCAACCATGTGGCCGAGGTTGGTCCTGTAGGGCCTGATGGGAAGGAGATCCCTGTGAGCTTAGTATACGGCCAAGTAGAGTTGGCCGCAAAGTATTCCCAGCAGGACTGTAAATTAGACAGCTTGTTAGATGGTATTGAAGAGGAGTACACTCAGTCAAAATGACTATGTAATTTAATTGACATTTATAATGCCTTCTAGCCGGATTGTAGATCATTTATCATGGCTGACCTTTTCGCTTTAGCCTCGGGACCTGACGGTCCGGAGTGTGTCCGAATTCCCATGCAGTTATATAGGAACCGGGGAATGCGTGGAGAACAGGCATAGGGGTCATTATGGCATGAATAGACAAGTGCCCGACTAGTTATGTTATATTACATGGTTAGTAAGAAACATCTTCCAGGGAGAATAGTTCCGTTAGGGGTTCCTTTCCCTGGGAGGCATGCCCTAAAGTGCATGTCCATGTTGCAAAGAGAAACGCAGGAAAAACATCTGGGGGCACGTGGAAAAAATAAAAAAAGATCGTCTTTAGTTCACCGACCGAATATTCCCTTAAGAACGCTAGCTTTCGGCTTCACCCAGTCTGAGGTAAACGTCCGGCTGACCCGACAGTAACAATCGCAGAGGTGCTCCCTTTACCGCCTAGCCGAACAATCGGGAACGTAGGGGTAAGCACAGGAGCCAGGCAACCCAGCTTGGCCAAAACTTAAGTCATATCGATGCATATAGTGGTGAATAAAAGGTACATGCGGAAGTTTGACACATGTGCTGGGCGTGAAGCCCGTAGTAATAAGCTTCTATCAAAAGAAGCCCCCAGGTTTGCTGAGCGCGGATAGCGCATCACTTTGTGAGCCTCTAAATGCTATAAGAGGGAAAGAGAGAGAGAAGGAGAGAAATGTAAGACAGAAGGTATATATAAAAATGGACAGAGTAAGGAGACGAACACAGGATCCGGCGCTAGGCATAGAATCTTCGGAGGTGGGCTGCGTTCCATGGAACTCTCAATGAAAGCACCAATGTCGGTGTCAAAACCGGCGGATCTCAGGTAGGGGGTCCCGAACTGTGCTTCTAGGCCGGATAGTAACAGGAGGCAGGGGACACGAAGTTTTACCCAGGTTTGGGCCCTCTCGATGGAGGTAAAACCCTACATCCTGCTTGATTAATATTGATGATATGGGTATTACAAGAGTTGATCTACCACGAGATCAGAGAGGCTAAACCCTAGAAGCTAGCCTATGGTATGATTGTTGATGTGTATGTTGTCCTACGGACTAAAACCCTCCGGTTTATATAGACACCGGTGAGGGTTAGGGTTACATAAAGTCGGTTACAATGGTAGGAGATCTGATCATCCGTATCGCCAAGCTTGCCTTCCACGCTAAGGAAAGTCCCTTCCGGACATGGGACGGAGTCTTCAATCTTGTATCTTCATAGTCCAGGAGTCCGGCTGAAGGTATAGTTATGCTATCCGAACACCCCCTAATCCAGGACTCCCTCAGCGACCAAAGACACCCGTTCTACGATGAGAGCGAAAAACGAGGAGCTGCGTCAAGCCAGGGATATCGCGGCTGGGAAACCCTTTATGCTACGGAGGAAGTTTGGAGATCCTCGGTATGCCCCTCTAGACCGGCTATGGAGTTCGGCGAACGCATATCTGGACTTGGCGGCGAGTGTTGTCGATGCGGCCGAATACTTCCGAGATCAAACAGATCGTGAAGTGGACAAGCTATTCTAGTCACAATTTAACGTTCCAGAGCGTCCGCTTCCATTGACTGATCGGCTTGCCGAATGGGCCGAGCTGAATAGATTGTCCGGACTCGCCATGAGGTCTGTTGTGGATCATCTGTGGCCAGAAAGGCCAAAGCCGAACAACTATTTTAGTTTGGTGCAGCAGTTCCTTGGTGCGGTGTCGCGCATTAACGCGAGGAAGAGGTCGGCGTGCATAGAAGGTTCACGGATGGCCCTTGCCCGTGTCAAAACATACTGGGCGGAGATGGATGCCACCACGGTTGCGGCACAGGGTTCGACCATAGGCCGAGTGGCTGCCGAGCACTATTTTGAAGAAGTTCTTGAAGGCGCTCGTTCGATAGAGGCCCAGTGCTCGAAGAATATTATGTTTGAGTGACATGTATTCCCATTGTAAAAACAATGTTTTATTAAGTTTATGAAGGCTGTATTTATATTTTGCCGAAAAGTATTATGTTGCCTCCTGTGCGGCCATTTATGTATATATGTATATAACCTGAAAGATTGCAGTCGTCGGCTTCAGCCCCCACGCATATAATGCGGGGGTTTTCATAGAAGACGCATGTTCACACTTGACCCAACATCTTTGTCCATTAAGGAGGTGATAGCGCAGCGAACTAGGCAACCGGACTATAATGCTTTAACACTTTCACTTAGCCAGAGGAGTTTGATAGTGGGGCTACTATATAGCCCCTGGTGGCTCCGCACTCATCCGAATTCGGGGTGCGTACATGCCTGGTCGGGAAATGGCCCTTCGTTAAGGCAGAGGAATCCCCAAGATTCCGATAGGTCATCGAGTGGTTGACCAGTCTCACGCTATATCATGACAGTCAGTTTTCGGCTTTCTCTACTGAGGTGCTCATCCGGATGAACCAGGGCATAGTCGCAGTAGTTCTCCTGGTGCCGCCTTTGCCGATAGAGCGGAACCTAAGGCAGCAAAACACAGGAGCCGGGCAAACCCAACATTTGACCAAAGACATGATTCGGAGCTGATGCATATAAGGCCAAACTCGCGACGCTGAACACTCCCTAAGGTATTCAGTCTTTATGGTGTAAACTGGGCCTAAACAGTGCCCTTTGTAATAAGCCCCTGGTGTCCAGGTACGTGCATTATTCTGACGTTGCCACATGCCAAGACGTCAGCATCCTTCTCAATTGTACCGAGAATCCAAGGGATGTGTATCAACAAGAGACAGTAAAAAACATTTATGCAGGGTCTTAATCTAAAAAGAATCCTTGGAACGGGTCCCTGCTGCACGTATGCGCCTGTGTCTCCGTTGTGCCATATTCTGGGCGGGTGTAGCACGATGGTCATTTGTGCGCGCGTTTTGAGCCCCTTGTATTGTAATAGGGGTATAGCCATCAAACCTGTATCAATTACATATAGCAGTACCGGACTCGTCCAACCATGTCCGTGGTCTTAACGACCTGTCAGATGCTTTAGTTGGTGAGGCCATTTAGTGTGCAGCTGCCAAGGCAGCCGCACGGTCTTCCGCGCGCAAGGAGCGCTCAATATTTCTGTTTACTATAATGATGCCACGTGGACAGGGCATCTTAAGCATGAGGGAAGCGTAATGCGGTATTGCGTTAAAGTGAGTGAAAGCTTTGCATCCGAGTAGTGCATGATAGCCAATTTGGAACGGAGCGATGTGGAACGTTAAGTTTTCGCTACGGAAGTTATCGGGAAAGCCAAATATAACCTCTAGTAGCAGGGAGCCCATGCAATGGGCCTCTAGGCCTGGCATTACTCCTTTAAAGGTAGTATTGCTGCGGCTTATTTTTGTTGGGTCTATCCCCATTTTGCGGACTGTGTCCTGATATATCAGGTTTAAACTGCTGGCACTGTCCATCAGGACTCATGTGAAGTGGAATCCGTCAATTATTGGGTCTAATACCAAGGCAGCCCATCCTACACGCCGGATACTTGCCGAGTAATCTCGATGGTCGAAGGTGACCGGTTGGGACGACCAGTGGCAGAACTCTGCTGTGATAGGCCCTGGGACATGTGTCTCTAGGAGGGCCGCTTTGTTTCTCCCCTTTGTCACGTGTAATACGTTTACTATTTTGACTTCTGGTGGGAACTTCTTCTGTTCCCCAGTGTTGTGCTTGCGAGGCTCGTCCTCGTCTTCGCTTTGTGTATCCTGCCCCTTGTGTTTGGCATTGAGCTTGCCGGACTGCTTGAAGACCCAACATTCTCTATGTGCATGATTTGCAGGTTTATCGGGGGTGCTATGGATCTGACATATTTGCTCCGGAATCTTGTTTAGGCTGGACAGTTCGTCTCTGTTGCCTTTGGGGAGCAACTTTTGCTGACCTGGCCGAGAGCTTTTGAATCCGGCGTTTACCGCTGTGCTCTTCGGGCTGTCTTCTTTATTCCGGCGCTTGTTTTTGCTGCGTCGTGATTTCCCTTTTCCGTCCCTGACTTCGGATGTACTTGGGTCGCTGGTGCTGCATCGGGCTAACCAGTTGTCCTCGCCCGCGCAAAAGCGGGTCATGAGGCTTGTTAATGCTGCTATTGTTCTCGGCTTTTCTTGGCCGAGGTGTCTGGCAAGCCATTCGTCTCGAACGCTGTGCTTGAAAGCTGATAAGGCTTCGACGTCCGGACAGTCGACTATTTGATTCTTTTTAGTGAGGAACCTGTTCCAAAGCTTTCGGGCTGACTCTGCGGGCTGTTGAGTTATATGACTTAAATCGTCTGCATCTGGTGGTCGGACATAGGTCCCTTGAAAATTTGCCCGAAAGGCGTCTTCGAGCTCTTCCCAGCTTCCAAGGGAGTTTCTGGGGAGGCTTTTAAGCCAGTGCCGAGCTGGCCCTTTGATCTTGAGGGGTAAGTACTTGATGGCGTGGAGATCGTCTCCTCGAGCCATATGAATATGGAGGATGTAGTCCTCAATCCAGACCCCAGGGTATGTCGTTCGATCGTACGCCTCTATGTTTACGGGTTTGAATCCCTTTGGAAATTCATGGTCCAGCACCACATCGGTGAAACATAGGGGGTGTGCGGCACCCCTGTATTTGGGTGTACCGAGGTATTGGGATGTTTGTTGTGTTGCATTGCGTGCTGGAGTGCGCTTGCGTGGCCCGTAGATGGATCTGGTTGCGCCGTACTTTTGATGTGAGTCCTCACGTGGATCGCGTACCGGCTTATGTGCGGCGTCGTTTGCCGTTCTATGTTGGCCACGAGGTCGTCTATCCTACTGGATGGCCGTTTTATTTTTCAATTGCGGGGGATCTAAGGCCTCCTCATCGAATTCAGGTAGTAGCTTTCGCTTCGGGTAGCTCTCGGTGTGGCGATTACCGCCGTATTTCGCTACAGTGTTGAGTACTTCACTCCATCTGATTTTGAGTGTGTCTTGTGCAGCCTTGAGCTTCTGCTTCTGCTTTTTCAGACTCCTCGCAGTGGCAACCAGCCTTTGATGGGCATTTTGTTGCTCCGGGTGCCTGTCCGGTGTGATGTCGTCTGGACTGTTATCTTCGACGGGGTCGGGTTGTTCGGTTTGATTTTCCGTGTTGCCCTGGTTGGGCGATGGTTCACCCTACTCTATCGCTGGGTCTATATGACTGTTGTTTCTTCTGAGGCGGGATTTGGAGCGGCGCTTACGCCGCTGCCTTGACTGCTTCTCGAGGGAACAACCCTTCACCGCGTCCTTCCGTTCCTCGTCGTCATTTTATTTGGGTGTGTCCACCATGTATACATCATATGATGAAGTGGGCATCCAGTGCCCTGTGGGCAGTGGTTCCTGTTCGTCGCCTGCATCGTCGTCCATACCGTCGATGTCTTCGGAGTCGAAGTCGAGCATGTCGGTCAAATCGTCGACAGTGGCTACTAAGTGGGTGGTGGGTGGGCGGCGAATTTCTTCGTCATCCGCATCCCAATCCGCCGGACATAATTCGGCCAAGATTCTCCTGACAAGGAGAGAGACCTTAATGAGTTCAGTATGTCGCCGAAGAGCGAGTGCTGAAAAATATCCACGGAGGTAAACTCCATGATCAGTGCCCAGTTGGATTTGATAGGCACGGGCGCAGGCGGTTCGGAGTCCGTGGCCGGGGAAGAATCCGGTAGTTCAGCGTCACGGCTCCCGTGAAGGGTAAGGTCGATACTTGGCTCGATCACCGATGAGAGTGTGGCCTCCGTGGCGGGGTCTATCCACCCATCCATGGATGGCGCAACTGGCTCCGAATCGAGGGTCGGAGCGGTTGCCGGTGCGATCTCCTGAACACTGTCCGATGGCAGAGCTAGATCATGCTCATCGTGACCGTGTGGCGCACTAGGCAGGGGCTCGAATCCGTCGAAGATCGAGTCTCCGCGAATGTCGGCCGTGTAGTTTAAGCTTCCGAACCTGACCTGGTGGCCAGGGGCGTAACTCTCGATCTGCTCCAGATGGCCAAGCGAGTTGGCCCGCAGTATGAAGCCGCCGAATACAAGGATTTGTTTCGGAAGAAAAGTCGCACCCTGAACTGCATCGCTATCGATGATCGAAGGAGCCATCCAGCCTAATGACGATGACACAAAGGAACTCTCAATGAAAGCACCAATGTAGACGCCGCACACGGGAGTTTCTGCGTGAGAATTGGGACATATTCGTCTGGCATCCTTCAGACATGCCAGGAATCCCATGCAGATTGGCCGAGCATAGCCTTGATATTCTAAAAGGATTCAAGCCGGTCAAGCAGACTCTTCAGCGTTTCTCTGAACCTAAGCGACAAGCCATGGGAGAAGAGCTAGCGAAGCTACTGGAGGCCGGATTTATTAGAGAAATAAAACATCTGGACTGGCTAGCAAACCTGGTGATGGTACCAAAGAAGGAAAAATCCTAGCGCCTATGCGTCGACTTCAAAGACCTTAATGAGGCTTGCCCAAAGGATCCCTTTCCACTCCCTCGCATCGATCAAATCATCGACGCTACCGCAGGACACGGATCATTGTGCTTCCTCGATGCATACTCCGGTTACCACCAGATTAACATGGCGGAGTCTGATAAAGCTGCAACGGCATTTATCACGCCATACGGCCCCTTCCGTTTTAACACAATTCCCTTCGGGCTCAAAAACGCTTGCACAACATATCAGCGCATGATCCAAACATGTCTGGTAAAGCAGATCGGCAAGATTGTGGAGGCATATGTAGACGATGTGGTCATTAAAACTAGACACGTCGACTCTTTAATAGACGACTTGAGGCTCACGTTCACCAATCTCCGAACATACGACATTAAGCTCATTCCAGAAAAATGCGTTTTCGGCATTCCCGCTGGAAAGCTCCCAGGCTTCATCGTCTCCAGTAGAGGAATTGAAGCAAATCTGGCTAAAATCCGGGCTCTGTCGCAGTTGGCTATCCCAACTGACCTCAGGCAAATCCAGAAATTGACTGGATGTGTGGCGTCTTTAAGCTGCTTTATCTCCCGATTAGGAGAAAAGGCACTTCCCTTTTATCGCCTTCTTCAACGCAACGAACACTTCGAGTGGACGGACGCAGCCACGGCCGGACTGGAAGAAATAAAAGCCATTCTGGCCACCAACCCAATCTTGGCTGCGCCAGCTGTTGGCGAACCAATGCTATTATATATAGCGGCAACTCATCAAGTTGTAAGCGCAGTGCTCGTCGTCGAACGAGAGATGGACAGACATAAATTCCCACTTCAAAAGACGGTATATTATGTATCCACCGTCCTCACCCCATGAAAATCACGGTACCCACATTTTCAAAAGATATCATACGCGGTATTCATGGCATCCTGTAAATTACGACACTACTTTCAAGAGTGTTCAATCACGGTGGCCTCCGAAGTATCACTCAATGACATAATAAACAACTGCGATGCCACGGGTCGGATGGCCAAGTGGTCCATCGAGCTCCTCCTGTTCGACATAACATTAAGTCACAAGTATTGGCCGATTTCGTCGCCGAATGGACGGAAGCCGAACTCCCTAAAGAGTACGGCGCATACTCCAATTGGATCATGCACTTCGACAGCTCTAAAATGCTAGCTGGTCTCGGGGCTGGCGTCGTCCTGACGTCCCCCACCGGAGATATAGTACAATACGTGCTCCAAATACTATATACAGACTCCAATAACGCGGTCGAATATGAGGCCCTTCTACACGATTTCCGGATGGCAGTCTCCATGGGCATTCAACGCCTGGAGGTGCGCGGGGATTCGAACCTCACAATATCCCAAATAAATGGAGACTTCGATGCCAAGGATCCGAAAATGGCGGCATATCGCAACGCCATCCTCAAAATGTCAGCTCGGTTCGAGGGGCTTGAATTCCACTATGTGGCTCGGGAAAACAACCAGGCGGCGGACATCCTTGCCCGTATCGGTGCTAAACGCGACCCTGTCCCACCGAACATCTTCCTAGAAAGACTGTTCAAACCATCCGTGGTATGGGAAGGGGACACCGGCAAAAATAGTCCGGGCCCGGCCACAACCCCAGATAACGGACACCCTGACACAATCGGAGGTTCCGCCACCGAAATAACACCTTTAGCCCACGTGATAATGGCCGTCATCGCCCCGTGGACAGAACCATTCCTGACCTACCTAACTAGGCAGGAACTACCCGAGGACCAAAATGAGGCACGCTGCATAGTGCGGCGATCTGAAGCCTACAAGGTCCACGAGGGAGAGCTTTATAAGAAAAGCACAACCGGAGTCCTTCAAAGGTGCATCTCCGAAGAGGAAGGGCGGAAGCTTTTGGCAGAAATCCATGCCGGACTCGGTGCCACCACGCCGCAGCCCGGGCCCTTGTAAGCAAGGCCTTCCGTACAGGTTTTTATTGGCCAACGGCCCGGGCAGATGCACAACATCTGGTCCAACATTGTGTTGGTTGCCAGCTTTTTGCAAACCAAAGCCACATGCCATCTACCGCCCTCCAAAAAATCCCCATTACCTGGCCTTTGCGGTCTGGGGGCTTGATATGGTCGGAACCCTCAAAGGGGGAACCCATAAGAAAAAATACTTACTGGTCATGGTGGATAAATTCACCAAATGGATAGAAGCCAAACCCGTCAAAACGGCTGAATCCGGACCGCTGATAGACTTCATATCCGGGGTTGTACACCGTTATGGCGTCCCCCACAACATCATCACTGACAACGGCACGAACTTTACAGCCGATGAGGTGAAACTTTGGTGCAGCAACATGGGCATTAAGCTCGATTATGCTTCTGTCTATCATCCACAAACTAACGGTCAAGTCGAATGAGCGAATGGTCTTATCATGAGCGACATTAAACCCAGATTAGCGTGGTCCTTAAAGGAATCAGACATGCATCGGGTAGAGGAGCTCGACTTTGTACTATGGGGGCTGCGGACCACACCGAATCGCACTACCAGATACACACCGTTTTTTATGGTGTACGACGCTGAGGCGGTGCTGCCTTGCGACATAATTCATGACTCACCTCGAGTGCGCATGTACGAAGAAAGAGAGGCCGAGCTCGATCGGCAGGACAGTTTGGATGCCTTGGAGGAGGAGCGCGACGTAGCAAAGGCCCGTTCCGCATTCTATCAGCAACAAGCTCGAAGGTATCAAAGCAGAGAAGTACGAGCCAAAACCTATAACGTTGGCGAACTAGTTCTACGCCTGCCGGAGAAGAAAAAGAACAAGCTCAAGCACAAATGGGAAGGTCCCTTCATTATCGACCAGGTTCTGACCAGTGGAGTGTACCGTCTACAGGATGCATTGAATAATTGACTCGAGCCAAACCCATGGAACGCAGCTATACTCCGAAGATTCTACGCCTAGCGCCGGACTCTATGTTCGTCTCCTTACCTCCATCAGTTTTTTGCACATTTGTTTTCTCTCTCTTTCTTTCTCTATTTTTCCTTCAAGGCCCTAAAGGGCTACACTTGTGTCTTGGTTACACAATCTTGATGCGCTAACCGCACTCAATATACCTGGGGGCTTCCTATACAGAAGATTAATATAATTACCTTTCTGGGCTTTATGCCCTGCACATGTGTTATTCTTCCGCATGTACCTTTTTTCGCCATTATATGCATCGATATGACTTAAGTTTTGGCGAAGCTGGGTTGCCTGGCTCTTGTATTTGTGCCCTACGTTCCCGTTAATTCGGCTAGGGCATAAGGGGAGCACCTCTGCGATTGTTACTGCCGGGTCATCCGGATGTGTACCTCAGACTGGGTGAAGCCAAAAGCTAGCGTTCTTAAGGGAATATTCTGTCGGTGAATAAAAGATGACTTTAATTTAAATTACTACATGCCCCCAGATGTTTTTAGCCCGCATCTCACAGTTCGGACATGCACATTAGGGCATGCGTACCCAGGGAAAGGAACCCTTAACGGAACTATTCTCCCTGGAAGATGTTTCTTAGTACCCATGTAATATAACATAGCTAGTTGGGTACTTGTCTGTTCAAGCACTTATGACCCCTACGCCTGGTTTCCATGCATACCCCGGTTCTTATACAACCGAGTGGGTATTCGGATACACTCCGGACTATCGGGTCCAGAGGTCGAAGCGAAAAGGAACGCCATGAAAAATGATTTACAATCCGACTAGGGACATTACATATGTAACTTGAAGTACACAGTCACTAAGACTGATTAAATTCTTCTTCTATACCATCCAACAGGCTGTCTAGCCTACAATCCTGTTGGGAATACTTTGCGGCTAATTCTACTTGATCATACACTAAAATGACGGGGATCTCTTTCCCATCAGGCCCCACAGGTCCGACCTCGGCCATGTGGTTTGGGTCAGCCTTGGTATATCGTGTCTTCAGCATAGCCCAGGCTTCCCTTGCACCTTGTCGGCAGGCTTATATCTTCCATAATCGGAAGCGCCGCCGTGCTCCCTTGAGCTTCTCTATAAGCTCCCCCATGCCTCCTAGCGGGAGCGCGGATGGCCACAAGGCTTGAGCAATACTCTGTATCACCTGTCGAACTTGTTCGTGCAGTTGTAAGAGCTCTGGTAGAAGATCACCCGAAGACCCGGGCATCTCCTCCGCGGGACGACCCGTCAGCATATCTGCAGACATAACGATGTTAGCAGGCTTCTCCACCGAACTCCTTTAAAAAGTTCGTTCGAGAACTTACTAAAAATGCCGCGCCGAAGCCGTTTATTCTCTTTCACGGAGTCCGCAAGCTGGGCTCGGACATCCTTCATTTCCACACCCAGCCGGATATTGGCATCTTGGAGATCATTTTTCTCCTGTCTGACTCGCGTCAGTACGCGCTCGCCAGCATTTCGCTATCGATCATCACGTGTCGTATCCGCCTCCACGGCCTCCGGATTCACTCCGGGGCCACCTGCAACATCTATTGTTAGGTGTGCATACATGCTGCATACTACCTGGTACCGATATTCTTTGCAATAAAAAAAGAGGTACCAGGGGGACCCCTTTTGGACTCCTTCAATGCGGCAACAGCGGCTTCCAGCTGGGCCTTGCACTTGTCCAGCTCTTGAGACAATTGGGAATTCTTCTCCGTAAGAACCTGCACAAATAATGATCCTTAAATCAGTTGTGTCAACTGTTTCAAGTCTCGGGGGCTACTGATGCATATAATCGTCAGATTTGCTTACCTGTATATCCTTTACATACTGGCCCGTGGCTCTGGCTAGACCATTTTGATCAGCACGGATGTACTCGTCTCCGAAATTGAAGGCATCAAATGCCTCTGGCGAGAAACAATCGTCACGGAGTAGGGCCCAGCGACGCCTATGAGTCATGGCGCTCTCCACTTCTGAATTTGTAGCGGATAGTCTATCCGCATCCTCTGTAGGAGGAGCATCCGGCGTCCGCCCCATGTTGGCTTCCACCTCTATGTCCGGCCCTGGGGCCCGACTGGTGGAGGCGTGATCGGCGGCCTCTCCGGATATAGTCCGGCGAGCGTTTTTTCTATTAAAGAAGCATGGATGTCATTGCATTTTGAGAAAGACGACAACCACGGAGCGAGGTTTTGTGTCATACCTCTGCGCCGGCGTCTCCGTCCTGACTGCCTTCCTTTTTGGCCTACCCGGCTTCGGTGCCTCTTGTTGGCGAGTTGCTGTGGGTTTGGCACGGCGTCCCGAATGCCTTCCCTGTAAAACACCATATGTGTGCGGTAGGTGAAGTGTCTAAAAGGAGATCCTATTTTTGGAGTTGGATTTTGGTTTTTCTTACGTGCGACGCAGGGAGCAGCCCGGGATAGTCGGCCGTTATGGCCACCATGGCGTCATCGCAGCTCAATGGATAGAACTGCCTGTCTATCAGCTCCACGAATATGTCCGGATCCTCTTCGAGTCCGGGACCGAGGGCCCGGCCAGGGTCCTTTGGTTGTGGAGATGGGTTGTTGACCTCCCTTACAGCTTTTCGCAGTTCCTGCCATAAAATGGCGAGGTGAGTACCTAGGAAGAATGGGAGTAAAAATGTATAACTCACCCAGCTTGGAGGGTTGTACATGGAGAATCCATCCCGTGGCTTGATACGGATGAACTCCTCTTCCTCTCCCTTGAACAACTCAGACAGAATTTTTGCTAAAGCAGCAACGGAGTCCGGTCCCTTGCGCCCGCAACGGGTGGCATCATCTTCCTCGTTAAAACACCATAGGGGGTGCCCTCGATATTGAAGTGGCTGCACTCCCCGCATTATGCATACTGACATAACCTCGATTATTGTCAATCCTGATTGAGCCAGCACTTTAATCCAGTTCATCGGGTAGAGGACTTCTCCGTTGTCTTCCTCCCGCGGGCTCCGTGGGCGCCAGCTTCGGCGTTTCTTCAGAGGAGCATTGTTGAACTCAGGAAGACGTCCTCCATATAAAACCACTCCGAAGGCCAATCTTCGGACGTCTTCTTCGGAGTACCGGACAGGTATCCAGTTTCGGCGATGCGCCATATTTCGGCTCCGCCCACCTGATAAATTGACCCCTTTGGTGTGCGGGACACAAGGCAAAATAACCTCTTGCACAGCTCGAAATGAGCCTCACGGCCCAGAAATAGCTCGCCAAGGGCAACATATCCGGCGATGTGCAATATGGAAGCAGGGGAGAAATTGTGCAGTTGGAGGCCGTAAAACTCCAGGAGCCCGCAGAGGAACGGATGAATTGGAAATCCGAGTCCCCTTAGTAAGTAAGGGACAAGGCACACCCGCTCCCCCTTGGAGGGGCTGGGGAAGCTCTCCGCTTGCTCCCCGCCATTATAGGTGGCGATCCCAGCTTGGACGGGGACCAAATACACCGGAGGGAGAAATCCCTGGGTCTGTAGCTCTACCAAACGACTGTGCGGGACGGAACACCTCTCCCAATCACCGGGCTTAGGGCTACGGGGGCGAGAGGAGGAGCTGTGGTGGTCGGCCATGATGGGATGGATTTTTTCCGAGCACGCTCTGAAGGATTTTCGCTGGGGGAGGAGGGTGTGGATTGGATCTAAGAATACCCATCCTTTTAATAGACAATTTATTTACCTGGCTAGGGGGGCGAATGTAAAAACGCCCTAGCTCCTCGCATTCGCTCGACGCATGGAGGGTGGCACTTATTGGGCACAAAAGCCTAGAAGTCCAACATTTATAGGAGCCGGACACTGCTTTGCAGATATTCAAGATTTGGAGAAGAACCCGCCTTGCAATGCCGAAGACAATACTGCACGCCAGACTCATCGTCATTGAAGCCTGGTTCGGGGGCTACTGAGGGAGTCCTGGATTAGGGGGTCTCCGGACAGCCGGACAATATCCTTTGGCCAGACTGTCGGATTATGAAGATACAAGATTGAAGACTTCGCCCCGTGTCCGGATGGGACTCTACTTGGTGTGGAAGGCAAGCTAGGAAATACGGATATGTATATCTCCTCCTTTGTAACCGACCTTGTGTAACCCTAGCCCCCTCCGGTGTCTATATAAACCAGAGGGTTTTAGTCCGTAGGACAACATATAATCATACCATAGGCTAGCTTCTAGGGTTTAGCCTCTTCGATCTCGTGGTAGATCAACTCTTGTACTACTCGTATTATCAAGAACAATCAAGCAGGACGTAGGGTATTGCCTCCATCAAGAGGGCCCAAACCTGGGTAAACATCATGTCCCCTGCCTCCTGTTACCATCCGCCTTAGACGCACAGTTCAGGACCCCCTACCCGAGATGCGCCGGTTTTGACACCGACAGTGAGCCTTTGCGGAGGGGGGCCGAACACCTAATCATCTTCGTCATTCTTACCCAGTCCTGGCCAAGAGCAATTTTTTCAGAATGATGTTGGGACAAATAAAAAGACAGCATGTTCGGCCGTAGAACTACTCACCTGGGTATCTGGACGGTTGCAGTTGAGACCCGCATCCTCGATGGTGTCCGGACACTTTATTCGTGATCCGAAGAACAATCCATACATCTCTTCGAGCGTCATGCTGAAGAACTACTGAACAGTTCGCGGTCCTTCCGGGTTGAACTCCCACATACGGAGAGATCGACGTTGTCATGGCAGGACCCGACGAACTAGCATGACTTGCATTACCTTGACAAGGCTGACATCTCTCTTAAGGAGATCTCGGATGTGACTCTGCATTGTCAGCACGTCATTAACCCCCCCCTAGTGCAGCCCCGTGTTGACCCATGACGCCAGTTGCGGCGGGGGGCCTGAACAAAAGGCGGGGGTGCTATCCACTTAGTACTTCGGGGAGCTGTGATGTAAAACCACTCCCGTTGCCATAAGTTGGACACCTCCGGGAAGGAACCCTTTGGCCAAGGGGCATCGATGCCTTTGCTTATTGTGGCGCCTCCGCATTCTGCGTGTCGCCCATCGATGATCTTCGGCTTCACATTGAAGGTCTTGATCCATAAGCCGAAGTGTGGGGTGATGCGGAGGAAGGCCTCACAGACGACGATAAACGACGAGATGTGAAGGATGGAATCTGGGACTAGATCGTGGAAATCGAGCCCGTAATAGAAAATAAGACCTCTAACAAAGGGATCAAGACTAAAACCTAGCCCTCAGAGGAAGTGGGAAACAAATATGACGCTCTCGTTGGATTCGGGAGTAGGGATGACCTCCCTTGAGCAGGCAGCCTGTGCGAGATTTCGGCGATCAGACACCTGGCTTCCCTTAGCTTCTTAATGTCCACCTCTGTGACAGAGGAATCCATCCACCGGCCTTGAAGGTTGGATCCGGACAAGGTTGAAGGTCCAAAGCACTTAGCCCGAGCCTTGGGTGTTGGAACTCAAGGTGGGGGAAGGGGAGGATCGAGCGCGAGAAGAAAAGGACATGCTAATATCAAGCGTCCTCCGCGTGCTCGTTTGGAACTTGCCTAAAATCGAGGAGTCATACTAACAAGCACGGTTGGGTTACCCACACCCGTATTGATGAGAATCCCCTAATAAGGGGACACGATCTCTGGTTCGACAAGACGTGCCAAGAAAACCGCCTCGCAACACGTGCAATGGCAGGCAGGGAAAAACGGTTCGTAATGACCGGGCCATGGCAGGACGTCACGTTATGAAAAGTTGTCAGCAGATTGGATTTGTGGAATAATATATTCACTATGGTGGTATGTGGAATTTGTTTTGCAGAGCCGGACATGATCCTTGTGTTCAAAATCATATACGGAGTATTCGGAGAAGGAACCCGCCTTGCAATGCCGAAGACAACCTGTGCGCCGGACTCATCGTCATTGAAGCCTGGTTTAGGGGCTACTGAGGGAGTCCTAGATTAGGGGGTCCTCGGACAGCCGGACTATATACTTTGGCCGGACTGTTGGACTACGAAGATACAAGATTGAAGACTTCGTCCCGAGTCCGGATGGGACTCTCCTTTGCGTGGAAGGCAAGCTTGGCAATTCGGATATGTAGATCTCCTCTCTTGTAACCAACTCTATGTAACCCTAGCCCCCTCCGGTGTCTATATAAACCGGAGGGTTTAGTCCGTAGGACAACAACAATCATAATCATAGGCTAGCTCCTAGGGTTTAGCCTCTACGATCTCGTGGTAGATCAACTCTTGTAATACTCATATCATCAAGATCAATCAAGCAGGAAGGAGGGTATTACCTCCATCGAGAGGGCCCGAACCTGGGTAAACATCGTGTCCCCTACCTCCTGTTACCATCTGCCTTAGACACATAGTTCGGGACCCCCTACCCGAGATCCGCCGGTTTGACACCGACACCAGACCCGGAGGCACAATTGGTGGTGGCTCTTCATGTCATTCTAGATTGGACAATACCATACTTGGTTTATATGACCCGGGGTGAGTTGCCAGAGATTGAGACCTTGGCTCGACAGATAACTCGGCGGTCTAAGTCAATGACAATTTCCAATGTTGAGTTGTATCATCGCAACGTCACTAGAGCATTTCAACGGTGTGTCTCTCCTGAAGAAGGTCAAGAAATTCTTTGTGAGATCCATGAAGGATATTGTGGCCATCATGCTGGTTCAAAGTCTCTTGTGGCCAACGCTTTTCATCATGGTTTTTACTGGCTAACGGCTCACGCTGATGCAGAGGATCTGGTCAGTAGGTGTGATGGGTGTCAAAAATTTGCACGACGAGCGCACATGCTGGCTCCAGAATTGCGGATGATTCTAATCACTTGGCCATTTGTAGTCCGGGGGCTTGACATGGTTGGACCTTTCAAAAGGTCTAAAGATAAGAAGACACACCTTTTGGTGGTAGTGGATAAGTTCACAAAATGGGTTGAGGCAAAGCCGGTCAGTAAGTGTGATGCGGCTACGGAGGTTCAATTCATGAAGAAGGTGATCTTTCGTTTTGGCTTTCCACATAGCATTATCACTGACAATGGCACTAACTTGTCCCAAGGAGACATGGAAGAATTCTGTCAACGGGAGCATATCCGGCTTGATGTTCTACGGAGGTTCAATTCATGAAGAAGGTGATCTTTCGTTTTGGCTTTCCACATAGCATTATCACTGACAATGGCACTAACTTGTCCCAAGGAGACATGGAAGAATTCTGTCAACGGGAGCATATCCGGCTTGATGTTTCATCAGTAGCTCACCCCCAATCCAATGGTCAAGCTGAAAGAGCCAATCAGGAAATCCTGAAAGGTCTAAAACCCCGGCTTATGGTCCCTTTACAACGGACGCCAGGTTGTTGGGTGGAAGAATTACCCTCTATGATATGGAGTATTAATAGTACCCCTAACAGGTCTACGGGTTATACGCCCTTCTTCATGGTTTACGGAGCAGAGGCAGTTCTGCCCAGCGACATCCGTCATGACTCGCCCCGTGTGGCGGCTTACATTGAAGGTGATAATGAACAAGCGCGATAGGATGCGCTTGATTTATTAGATGAGGAGCGGGACTTAGCAGCGGCCTGGTCAGCAATTTGTCAATAGGACCTGCACCGCTATCACAGCCGTCGGGTTAAGTCTAGAACCTTTCAAGAAGGTGATCTGGTGCTCCGGCTCATCCAGGATCAGTCTGATGCACACAAGTTATCCCCACCTTGGGAAGGACCCTTTGTGGTCAGCAAGAACTTGAACAATGGGTCATATTACCTTATCGACGTTCGAGAGCACAAAGACTCACGTAAGTCGGAGGAGGAGACCTGCCGGCCGTGGAATATTGCTCATCTTCGGCCATACTATACTTAAGCCACCAGCTCTCATAATGTATATACCGTGACGTTGTATATATTATGATAAGTAATAAAGCGGGACCTCTGTCCTTTCCATTTTCAATGATCATATATCTTTATTATTCTAATTATTCCAATGACCATTAGGGGGATGATCACATTCGAATCTAGCTTAACCCTTTTGGTCCGGCTCATGATCGTATTCAAATCTAGCCGTTAAATCTCATGGTCACTAGGGGGCTTCCTGTTCAAACATAGGTCATATTCGAACCAAAGAGAACATAGCTGTCCTAACCCTCTTGATCGGCGCAAAGCCAAACTCACTAGGGTGCTTCTTGATCGTATCCGAATCATAGCTTAACCCCTTTTGGGTCCGATATGGATCGTATTTGAATTAGGGTCATTAAAAACCTCTCAAGGTCATTTGTGGGCTTCCTGTTCAAACATAGGTCGTATTCAAACCAAAGAGAACATAGCTGTCGGTACCCTCTTGATCGGCGCAACGCCAAAGCCACTGGGGGCTACATGATCGTATTCGAATCCTAGCTTAACCCCTTTAGTCTAGTTTACTGATCGTATTTGAATCAGAAGCCTCCAAATTATTCTTAATACTTCATTTACATCGTTTGAAACATACTATTTTGTTTGACTGGTTTTTTTGTTGTCTCAAATCTAACTGCACATATGGTTTCAATTTAAACCGGCTCGGTTATTTGACAATGAGTTGCCAAGGTATAGCAATCATCAGGCATATCGAGGTATTGACTTCTACAAAGATTAGGGTCATCAACCTTATTGTCCGGGTCATATAAGCCGGTAGTTCAGAATCAAAGAACACATGTATGACATTGTCGTTCATAAACAGACTTATATGTGTCTTCTCGTTAATCAAAGGTTTTTTCAGCCTTGTTTATCTTACATCTGGTCCTGTTTTTTCCACTATGATGATTTCATAGTTATGCATCGGGTGTTTTGACCCGTCTAGCGATAAACCGCCAGGACACTTTTTTCATCTTTTGCATACAGGAACAGATTTAAACACTACAGATGTGATCATGGATATAATGCATATATTGACATCACGGGTAAAAAAGTCATATGCAACATCCTATGCACAACGACATAGGCAAAACATGCAGATTTCAAGCTAACCTATTACAAGGCATTAAGAGCCCAAAAGGTTAGACTGTTTTTTTCTCTCCTAAGCAGATATCAAGCTAAAGGCTGGATTATTCAGACGGTTATGGCTCCTACCTTGCCGGTTCACTTCCCTCCACTGGTTGGAAGCTGGGCTTGGACCAACGAATTCAGCTTCATCGTCAATTAGGCCAGCCGAGTCAATTTCCAGGGCAAAAGTGTGTTGGCGAACCGGCGGGATAAGATCTATCACTTTATAAGAGGGAGTCGCCATCTTCTTATTTTCAACATCAAAACACGGCTGATATTTATCAATGTTGGTTTCCTCGCCAAGGATGGTAGCATGAGGACGAAGTCCCCTCACACAAGCAACAAAATCGTCTTGATCAAATAGAGTCCCATCTTCTTTCAAGGGGGGATACCCCTTGGCTACATCCGTCGGGTCGAGTTCGGCACCCAGGCTTTGGAACGGCTCAGTGCGGTTAGGGCTTCGGCTCTTGCGCAAGACCGCTTGACCTCTTGAAATCTGGCGGGTAAGATTGACAATTTCTTCAAGATGTCACTTAAGAGGTTTGGTCCTTGGTTGGCTGGGGATAAAATGGCAAGCGCCCGTGGAGCTCCAGTGTACAGCTGCTCCACCATGGTGTAAACCGCCTTGAGTTTTATTAAACTATTTTGGCTCAGATTGTTGCTCCGAGGACCTACGGGTGTTTTTAAAAGGTTAAGAATGCATCTTATACTTCTGGCAAAAAATAGAGTGTAAGTAACTAAGGCAAATGACTCACCAAAGATTGCGGAGACCATCTGAGACACACGGTTTTTTAAGCCGGTGAGCTCCGTGGTAACCTCCTTGAGAGCCGCCTCCACTGTCTCAGTACGCTGTGTCAGGAAGGTTTTCTCATCGTCCCAGGATTTCTTCTCCGCATTGAAACTGGTCTTCAGTTTTTCAGCTTCCGAGAGGCTCAACTGGAGTTTGGAGTCAGCGTTCTTTATCTTCGCCTCTTGATCTGCTAGCCGGGTCTTCGCATCAGTCAATTGAGACACCAATTTAGTTAAGGCAGTCTACAAACATGCACAGGTGTGTTAAAATGTATTTCAATAATTGTTATCATGATTAAAGTCCCAAGTGCTTTGCAACGCAACACCACTCGGCACTTGGGGGCTAATGTCTGCCAAAGCAATTTTTTAAATACGAAATGGCTCTTCTATGATTAAAGTCCCAAGTGTTTTACAAGTAACAACTCTTGGCACTTGGGGGCTAATGCATGATATTAAGAAAGTTTTTTCATGTTGAGCTGGATTACACTATTTGTTTCGACTGATTCAAGACATTCATGAAGTTAAGTACCGGTTCATTCGTGGTAAATTTAGCCGGCCCTTGGGGACTACAGGTGAAATTTATGCTAGACCTAAGGAAAATCTAAGACAGACCATCAACCTATATCACAAATCTACAGATCATTCAGGTTCATCATAATCTAAAGAATTGGGGGCTGGCAGAGCATGTATAAGCTAGTGAAAGCCGGCGAACATACCTCATATTTTAGCTGCAGTTGCTTGACCATCTCAATTTCCGAGTCACGACTGGAATGCACATGACTGAGGAATCCAGACAACACGTCACTAAACTTTAGGTGAGCGTAATGAGAGATGTCAAACCACACCTTCTGCCTCTCTAAAGCCTCTTGCTTAGCAGTGTGCTTGGCCAGTACAGTTGGGTTGCCCGGCTCAATGAATCAACTACCAGTAATTAAGACATCATTGTCAGAAGTCGTCGGCGGGTTGGCTGAGCTAGATGGCTCAGTGGTAGACGAGTTAAGAATGGTCTCATCAACTGACGGCTCAGGAGGGTCTGATTGAATGTTGACAGCCGGATCTTCAGATTGTTCAGGAGGAGTTGGTATTGCTGGTTCAGGTGTAGGATCTTTTGGGTTTTTTGCCGGTTTAGTCACCTTGGTTTTCTTGGACTTTGCTTGACCGCTAAGAAATTTTTTATGAGACAGTTAGTATAATGATGCAGTTTTAAAGATGCACAAGAAAGATGATTTTCCTTACCCAGGGGCAGTCTTGAAAGCCGGAAATTGAGTTTGTGACAAGTCGCCAGAAGAGCGAGAAACCTCTTGCAAAAGTAAAATAAAGATTAAGAGAGTAAGGAAATAGATTCATTGATAAAAGCAAAAGACAAAGGTGAAAGAAACCTCATTCTGGCGTTTTCGAGGAGTTTTTGTAAGCCGAAGGGTAGCTCATCATCGTCATTAGTCCGGGCCTGACGGGGGCTCTCATGTTGCTGCTTTTTCAAAAGAAAATGAGGATCCAAATAAGACAAAGGGTGTGAAAACCTTACTTTCCGGGTTACCAGTCGAGGTTTCGGTCTTGGCAAAGTTTCTAAGTCGGAGGAAATAGTTACCTCTTCTGCTGCATGGCTGGCCCCCGTGTTGTCCTCGCAATAGTCAGTGTCAATAAGGTTGTTAAAAAACAGGCCAAGGGTGCCAAGGGCTACCTCCCACTCAGAAACGTCATCCAGCTGGAATATATCAGAAGTAGTCTTTTTCTTCTTGGACTTCTGGGTTGTCTTCCTGGCGGCTATGGCAGCGGCTCTAACCTTCTTGGTGGCTTCATGATCATATTTGGCCTTCCAGAAGTCAGATTTGGCCTATAGGCAAATAACAGGTTAAAAGTCATGCAAGTAGTTAACTACTAAAGAAAAAAGGAGGTCAAGGTGGTTCACCTCTGGTGCCGTGTTAAGTTTGCAGAAAGGATTCAATCCAACCTCACTGCAGTCCTCGTATTTTCCATTCACGAGGATGGTTGACATTGCAACAATATCCTCTTCAGTTAGTTGTACAGAATTGTGACACAGAGAGTCATCTAGGCCTCCGCCATATTTATACATCAACTTGGATCAGCGGCTTAGAGGGATGACCGCCATGCGATCCAGCAACGGGTCAGATCAACTCCAGTTAAGCCGTTTCCCAATAATGCTTGAATCCTTTTAATAGATGGGATAAGCTTCTTGCGTTCAGCAGCAGTAAGCTTGCTAGGGAGCACAAACTTAGTATCAAGACGCTCCGCGTGATAACACGGCAGTGGTTTTTCATCAGCTGGCGACGTGTCTTGGCAATAGAACCAAGTTTGGTTCCAATCTTTGGGATGGCTTGGTAAGACTACTAAAGGAAAGAAAGCACCCTGTCGGCGCTGAATTGAGATTCCGCCAAGTTCCAAGCTAGGGCCGTTGGTGCATTCATTCTGGCGGTTCAAATAAAAGTACTCCCTGAAGAGCTCCACAATCGGTTCTTCTTGAAGATATACCTCACAGAGAACTTGAAAATTGCAGATATTGGATATGGAGTTGGGTCCAAGATCTTGTGGATGAAGCTTGAAAAAATGCAGAACGTCTCTGAAGAACTTTGAGCCGGGTGGTGAAAAACCCCGATTCATGTGGTCAGTAAAAACGATAACTTCACCATCTTTGGGCTGAGGTCGTTCTTCGGCCGGGTCAGGAGCACGATAGGACATAATAGTCTTCACTGGCAAATATCCGACCGTGACAAAATCTTTCAAGGTGTCCTCAGTGACTGTGGAAGGAACCCAGTTGCAGACCATTGGTGCTTTTGACGACATGATGAAAAAGGGAAAACTAAAAAGAAAGTAATGTGTCGGTTCAAATTATTGGTGGAATTACAGGTTAAATGATGATAGTACAAATGAGTAATGGCGGCTTAAGTAATGGCTAATGACATATAAAGGAAAAGTGAGCGGACGTGATAAGCCGCCATGACTAAAGATATTCGAAGGTTGCCAGAAACAAAATTGGCTAAGTGTTGAGACAAACAAGTTTCACAAGCTATTGCTATTATTCTGGATCAAGATGGTTCAGAAAAGAAAAATAAATTTAGACCTAAAAAACCAGCGCAGAGGAGTTCGTCAGCTCTAAAGAGGAATTTGTAGAAGAGAAAGGGATCTGCTAGCATCTAAAATGGATGTAAAACAACTACCGCATAAGTTCTATACTTCTTTTAGATCAAAAGAGGGTGCGGTGGAGAAGTTGCAAGGAATATATGATGAACAGTGAAGAACACAAGAAAGAAAACTCATGAACCCTAATGCAGATCTAAGGGGTGAGAAAACAAAAGCTTATGGAGGCAGAGCTACAGTGGAGGGTCGCCGCCATTTTTCTTGACGAGCTTAGGGTGATGCAGCGGCCAACATTGAGGACGACGGGGAGTGCTGCGGCAGGAGCGGAGCTCGAGAGGCAGAGAGGTGGCGAGAGAAGGAAGAAGAAGAAAGAAGAAGGACCGGCCATGCCTATTTATAAGTAGATAGGCGAACGGGCAGATGCGAAAAACGAGGAAGACCAAAGTAATGATTATCCAGCTAAATGGACGCCTCGATTCTCGGAAAACATTTAAAGATAAGGACCCATTAAAGATGACATCAAGGCAGATTTCCAAATTTTCTGAAGATGACGTCATGGCAGATTATAGAGCTTTTACAAATAGCGGAATATGGATTTCGTCTAAGTTTTAGAGATTGACAAGAACAAAGTTCAAATCAACCTGGGGCCTAATGTTGGGGATATAACTACCAGGTGTGACCCGCCCAGGAGGGGCCGGGTCAATCTTAATGGCGGGTTACTCAAAGAAGCCCGACGAATATACAAGGCAACGGTTCATTATAAGACTTGTAGCAGGCCCAAGCCCAGAGGCGGCTTAAAGCCCATAATTGTAAACCGCCATGTATAAGAAGACTTGTAAAGTAAGGCATGTAAAAGAAGTCATCGAGCCGAACACATTGTATGAGCCGGTCGAGACTCTGTAGGCTGCCAGGCGTCAACCCGTGTATATAAGGGGACGACCCAGTGGCGGTTTAGGGCAAGAAACAACAGGTCGAGAGCCAAGCTAGCATATTTCGCTCCTTGGTCATCGAAACCTAGCAATACCACAACAACTGGACTAGGCTTTACCTTCACCGCAAGGGGTCGAACCAGTATAAACCTCTCGTGTCCTTTTTCCCGATTAACCCCTTTCAGCTTCCTAGTTGCGATGGCTCCACGACTAAGTCCTTTCTCTAGGACATCTGCCGTGACAATTCCACGACAACTCCCCTATATCTTGGAATCCAACATAGTGTAGATTTTTTCAAAGAAGGGCTCTTTCAGGGTGGAATCAAAATCAAGAATTGACATAATAAGGAGGCGCGTAGGGAGGAGACACACTGACAGAAGGAAAAGGAAAGAAAGAAGGTGCATCTGTGGCTTTGATCCGTCGTTGATTCTTTGCAAGAAAAAAACTCTCTAAAACTTAGATGTCAATCAGCTCGTGAACCCTTCATATAAACTCTGGCGTGCGTGTATTTCACCATACATCGCTATCCGCATCTCTTCTCACCAATTACCGGTTACCAATGGAGGATATGCCTGCAACAATGGAGGCTATGCCAGGACCAACCGATGCGTTGTCAACCGGTTCCCCCATCCCACCATGTTCTCGCACCGGGTTTTCTATTTAGCCGGGTTTCTGGCAACACGATAAATTCACATGAGGTAATGAATCTCTTCTTTGTCAATAAATTTTTGTGACATAATAAATTCCCGAGAAAGAATCAGAGGGTACTTGGATACGTTTTAGTCCCATGACTAAAAGTAGTGGGACTAAAACTTGCTAGCCTCATCCTTGCTTGGATCCAAATACTAAAGAGACTAAAATCAAGTTAATGAGCATTTATTATCCTCCAAACCCTCCAATCCAGAACTCGCCTGTGTTAAAGGAGAGGACTTAAATGAGGAGAGAGAGGACTAATCCACATTTTAGTAGGGGTACACCTGACTAAAAAAATTTAGTCTCAAGACTAGTTTTAGCCCCTCTTTAGTCAGGGGTGCTTGGAACTTTAGCCTCTTAAAGAGACTATTTTTAGTCAGAATAAAATAAGTCCACTAGATCCAAGCACCTCTCAATCACGGTCGATAATTATTTTGTAACACAATAAATTTCCCCTGACTAAATTTAGGTTATGATGGTCCTCATTTCTCCTGTTCTATCCGGACCACACCAGCAAACATAGCGAGCAAAAGAAACCTAGGTCGCTGCCACCAAGCCCCTTCGACCATCACTAGTCGTTCGCGCTCGGGCGTCACCCGTACAAGCTCCACTAGCTCCTTTCCACACTACAACTTGCAAACTCGTCTGCATCCGGCCTCTCATGCCCCGTCGGTGCTAGAGTTGTGCCGCATTGTTTGTGCCCGTTGTCCGTCGGCGACGGCATGAGCTCCACTGTCGCCCATCCGAGCTCTGCCTCCTGTCGTTCAGCCCCGTACGCCAACCACAGAGAAGGGTCGGGCTCTCGGGTTGGTTCTGTCGGATCTCTCCTCCAGTTACTCACACTTGGATCTCATCTCATTGTCGTTGTCGCCCAACAGTTGATGTATAATGTGATGTCTAGTCTCTTCCATCAGATCGGTCTTTTGGTTGCATTGGCTAGAGCATGCACTTCTACATGGTATCAGAGCCAAGAGGTCTTGACTTTAAGATCCGGCTGGCGCAATTAAATTGCAGCCCACTTTAGGTCCATGTTTAGGCCTGAGGGAGCCACACGTGAGGGGGAGTGTTGACGTATAATTTCCTTCCTAGTCTCTTCCATTAGATCGGTCGTTTGTTTGCATTGGCTAGAGCATGCACTTCCACACCAAGTACTCACCCTGTCGCCATGTCGGCGGCCGCTGCTTCTAATGTTGCCACCCCTGCCTTGTCGTAGTTCATATCCTTTCTCTGCTGGGTTGGGTTGGGTTGGGTGTGTTCAACTGAGCGTTTGTGTGGCTATGTTGTGGCGGAGGACGGCTGTCCAGCCATGTGCATTTGTCTGTCCTTCTGGGTGTGCTTGCACGTGTTATTCAGCTAATGGTTTCTACTGCAGTAAAGCTTCGTACGCTGTTTATGAACCACCATAGTCTAGATAATCAAATTTTAAAATAGTGCAATAGGGTTGTTCCAGTTGCATGTACTAGAAGCTTGACACCATGTGGTACCTTAATTCAAAGATTTTGATTTGGTTCGCAAGCCAATTATCTACTGTAGAGGTTGCCGTTCGAATTGCAGTTCAAGGATACCTACGGAAACAAGCTTGTTGGTACCACAAAAGTTTGTTAGTTTGCATTTCAGGTGTTATGTGTTTGTTATAGTTTTTGATTCCACAGGGGTTGGACCAGCTAGGCGCTCGACGCATCACGGTGGTTGTCAAGAGTTTTTATCGGTAATATTGGGGTGGCAAATTGAACTTTTTATGGCAATTTATGTTGTATTGAGGATGGAACTTTATGGTGTATCGATGATGACAATTTATTTTTGCAAGCACGATAAATCCTAGCAAAAAATGAAGATGGCGGATTTTTCTATGCATTCTAAAGGAATTTGCAATCCTTGCGACTACATAAATTTCCTATTTTTTTGATTTGTCACCTCTAAAAATTTCATGTTTGCTGCATATTGAAGATATTTTTATGCTTGTGTGACAAGGCTCTCTTTGCAATCTTAATCGAAGATTTCTGGCATGACTACCACCACATGAAGTTTATGATACTATTGACCCAAAGAACAAAAGAGTGTAGAATTATCAAGGTGGGAATAAATATGTTGAAGAGGTGGAATTGTGTGGTGGTTGTTAGGGGAACTATTTAATGCTTAAATTTTTTTCTTAATTTCTCAGAAGTGATGACTGTTAAAAATTTTATGTTCTTATAATTATACGTAATATTTTTTCTATGGTCTTATAAATAGGTCTATGCTGCAATCCTTCAAAAATAGGAGTATGCACATTTATCATACATTTATTGGATGCCCATTAACTAACTTGAGAGATATTTAATAGTCCATGTTTTTGTTGAGTATATCAAAAGAAATCACACTTAGGCCCTATTTGGTAGCAAAGTATTTTCTAATATTTTGAAAATACTACAATTTTTTTAGATTACCACAGTGTTAATTATAATGAGTTGTCTGTTTGCCCCTAAATATTATGAAGTTCAAACAAGGTGAAGTGGTTTTAATAAGGAGTTCCGACGGTTACTGAAAATAGAGCCCATGTTTGTTGACAAGAATCTATTCTAAATTTTCATTGATGCACATTGGAAGAATATTATTCTTGTACTGCATGCCAAGGAGCAATTGGATATATATGTTATTTTTATCGTGAGATAACTAAATGTTTGTAGAGTGTAAAATAAAATAATTCTCTACATATCATTTCTCCCAGCTCATATTACTATGCCTTCTTCGCCAGTTTTGTAATGCCATATGCTTCCTTGAGTGGCGAGATAAAGTTTACAATACCTTCCCTAAAGGAAGTCTTAGACGTGCAGAGAAATAACTGCTTTACAAAGCTGATTGCATGAAAAATGAAAAAGGAAAGAGTATGCTGGTCTCTAGAATGTCATTTTGTATTGCAAAGCGGTTTTCTGAAATCAAAGCACCGCCTTCTTTGACAGTGTTAGCTCCTTCGATGAAAATATTTGGTCAGACATGTGCTTGTTTTAAGGCTGATTAGGATGTATTTTTGTCCTACACCTTTTTGTTAGGTTGATTAAGGTCATTTTTGGTCGTATGACGTTGTGGTATGCATTGGAGTGGGATGTGTGTAGTGTTGCACTTTCCTAGGAAAGCCTATCAAGGATCTATTTGTTGATATCAAATAATAATTAAATTCTTTATGAGATTGCATCAAAGAAATCTATGGGTTCATCGACGCAATTATAGTGATTTTTTATAATAAATATAAAATATGGCTAACTCTTGCATCATATCATTCACTTCTCTTCGTTAGGTGTTTCAATTTAACCTTAAAAACTTAAGCATGCTTGGAAATCACAGTGGTCGATGGAAAGGTGGGGTGTGGGAAGAGAAACTTTAGTGCTTGTTGTAACATGCTTGAGGCATTTTTCGCCTTCTGTCCATAGCAACACACATGCATTATCCTAGTTAGGGAAATTTACTAGCGACAGAGGGTTAATCATCGCATTGACGCCTACGTGTTGATCCGAGTGGATTATTATCTTTATTTTTGTATCTTTGTACATGGGTGGAGATTAATTTTTGGAGGGTACGAGGACAACAAGGAAGGAGAATTGCTAATTGGGTGTCGCCGTGAAAGACCGGTTCATCTACAAGCACGAATTAGCGTCTCGCTAGTTTGTGTCTCATCATTTTCTCATCTCTCTAATGGAGTTATCTCTTCATCCTTTATAGAAACTCTATTTTGGACATGACATGCAGTTATTAAAGCCCCCCCACCATTCGTTGTGTCTAACATGTCGTTAACCAAATTAGTTACAGTGTGGTTCTTTCATTCAGTACTCCGTTTGACTGAGGCCAATATGGACGCGCCCTCTCATGGATTATACCATGTTCCTCACATAATAAATTGAACTCATTGGAAAATACTCTCAACCATGATTTGACATAAGCCTTTTGATCTTTCAATAAAATTGATTCTCTACTTCGGCTTTATAGATTTAAAATAGTTCAAAGCCTAATATTTTGTTTCTAACAGATATAATATGCAATGTCTAGAAGAGTTATCTATTGAAGTCATGAAATATATTTTTCTACCTTTTGTCAACATGCCATTTATCTCATAAGATTTAAATGTATAAGTTCCAGTGGTACCAACTTCCTTGCTTCCACAGTATAAGACTTGCGAGGTTGCTTTTCTTTGAAACACACACGCTTGACACTTAGAACCTTTAACTATGGTGAATCGGGATTAAACCAAATTTTGTAGTTGCTTCATGCAACCAAAGTTAATATGATAAAGTCGTGAATGCCAAACATCGGACACAATTTCATTTTAAAAATGATTAATAAACTTACTACAAAAGTCTGACAAAGATAGGCGGAACAAGCCTCCGCACTCATGGCCTTGACCAACAAAGTGTCCATATTTAGGTTTATAGCCATTTCTACATAAGAGAGAGCCGCTGACAAGATATTTATTTTTCATAGGAACATGTTGCACGTTCTTTAGTCGCGCTGTAACTTCAGATTGACCATACCGACACTATAAATAGTAGCATGTTTCCCATTTCCTATCAGCATGGAAGTAGTCCTTCTGACCTGATAAGAAAAAAATAGAAATATCAACACACACATGTATATTCACACATGTGTCAATCCACTATTCAGATGGATGATATACTAAAAGAATAATAGAAACATTACCATCCCCTCCATCCTTCATCTCAGTATCACCAATAAAGAGATTAGCGGACTTTCCGGTGTTCTCCTGCCTACACATGTCAAAATAGTTCTTGCATGCTAAATCCCACTGATCATATGCACCACAGACATGACCTACTTCTTTCTTCTTACCAGTCCCCTTCTTCTTGAAGTTGGCAGACTGAGTGATCATGTTCTTTCCTTCAAACTTCTTCTTTCCCTCATGCTTTTTCTTATTCTTGAATGTGGGGATCAAAATTCTTCTTGTGCACCAAATTGCACTACAATTTCCCTCGTAGACTCGAGTATGTGTGTCTTTTGCCCCGCCTCCTCTCCCACATCAAGTGTGGTAATTAGATTGACAAGGAAAAACTCTTGTCTCTTGTGTTCTAGGGAAGTGGCGAGGTTCCTCCATAAAGGAGGAAGTTTGGCAATAATGCATGTGACAATAAACTTGTCTGATAATGAACAGATAAAATGCTCAAGTTCCTTAGTGAGCGACTGAGTATCTTGTATCATGATATTCCTCCATGACGTACAACTCACTTTCGGCGTCCGAGACCCCCAATATGGCCTCAAACACATACTACATATCCTTGCAAATCTCAATGGTCATTAAAGTATCGACAAACTTGCCGCCAAGAGCACTTAGAATAGCACCTCTGTAGAGGCTACCGGTAGACTAGAATACTTGCTCTTGTTCAGGAATAAGTGTTCCCTCTGGTTTGTCCTTGAAGGCGTGAAAACAGTTCATGGTGATTAGCCAAAGAACTGCCCTCACACACCATCTCTTGTAATTTACACCCTCAAACAGAGGAGGTTTGAGAGTTATGGCGAAAGTAATTGAAGAAAATTGTCCACACATATCAGACTTTTGGATTAATGAATATTTTAACAATTTTCCATATAATTTAATTAAAAAATGTGACAAATAAATCATGACAAACAAAATGAACATGCTAATCATACGAACAATAGTTGTACGTGTTGAGGAATGCAGTATTTTAAAAAATTCCTACAATCACGCGAGATCTATCTAGGAGATGCATAGCAACGAGAGGGGAGAGTGTGTCTACGTACCCTCGTAGACCGAAAGCGGAAGCGTTTAGTAACGCAGTCGATGTAGTCGAACGTCTTCACGACCCAACTGATCCAAGTACCGAACGTACGGCACCTCCGTGTTCAGCACACGTTCAGCTCGATGACGTCCCTCGAGCTCTTGATCCAGTTGAGGACGAGGAAGAGTTTTGTCAGCACGACGGCGTGGCGACGGTGATGATGAAGTTACCGGCGCAGGGCTTCGCCTAAGCACTATGACTATATGACCGAGGTGTGTAACTGTGGAGGGGGGCACCGCACACGGCTAAGAGAAATCTTGGAGTGCCTTTGGGGAGCCCCCTGCCCATGTATATAAAGGAGGGAGGGAGAGAGGCCGGCCCTCCTAGGGGCGCGCCAAGTGTAGGGAGTCCTAGTAGGATTCCCTTTCCTTTTCGGAGTAGGAAAGAAGGAAAGAAGGGAGAGGGAGAAGGAAAGGGGGGCGCCCCCACCCCTTGTCCAATTCGGTTTGGGCAGGGGGGAGGCGCGCACCACCTCGCGGCCCTTCTTCCCTCTCTCCACTAAAGCCCAATAAGGCCCATTAACTTCCCCCCAGCGAATTCCTGTAACTCTCCGGTACTCCGAAAAATACCCGAATAACTCAGAACCATTCCGATGTCCGAATATAGCTGAGGGAGTCCTGGATTAGGGGGTCTCCGGACAGCTGGACTATATCCTTTGGCCGGACTGTTGGACTATGAAGATACAAGATTGAAGACTTCGTCTCATGTTCGAATGGGACTCTACTTGGCGTGGAAGGCAAGCTAGGAAGGACGGATATGGATATCTCCTCCTTTGTAACCGACCTTGTGTAACCCTAACCCCCTCCGGTGTCTATATAAACCGGAGGGTTTTAGTCCGTAGGACAACATACAATCATACCGTAGGCTAGCTTCTAGGGTTTAGCCTCTCCGATCTCGTGGTAGATCAACTCTTCTAATACCCATATTATCAAGAATAAATCAAGTAGGACGTAGGGTTTTACCTCCATCAAGAGGGCCCGAACCTGGGTAAAACATCGTGTCCCCTGCCTCATGTTACCATCTGCCTTAGACGCACAGTTCGGGACCCCCTACACGAGATCCGCCGGTTTTGACACCGACATTGGTGCTTTCATTGAGAGTTCCTCTGTGTCGTCGCCTTTAGGCTTGATGACTCCTACTACCATCGATAGCGATGCAGTCCAGGGTGAGATTTTTCTCCCTGAACAGATCTTTGTGTTCGACGACTTTGCACGGCGGGCCAACTCGCTTGGCCATCTGGAGCAGATCAAAAGTTACGCCCCTGGCCACCAGGTCAGGTTTGGGATCTTAAACTACATGGCCGATATCCGTGGAGACTTGATCTTCGACGGATTCGAGACCCTGCCTTGTGCGCCACGCGGTCACGATGTGTACGATTTAGCTCTACCATCGGACCGTATTCAGGAGATCGCACCGGCAGCCGCTCTGAGCCTCAATTCGGAGCCAGTTGCGCCATCCATGGACGGGTGGAAAGACCCCATCACAGAGGCCGCATCCTCAGCAGCGATCGAGCCGAATATCGACCTTACCCTTCACGAGAGCCGTGTCGCCAAACTGCCGGATCCTTCTCCGGACACGGACTCCGAACTGCCTACGGCCGTTCCTATCGAATCCGATTGGGCGCCGATCATGGAGTTTACCTCCGCGGATATTTTTCAGCACTCGCCCTTCGGCGACATACTGAACTCATTAAGGTCTCCCTCCTTGTTAGGAGGATCCTGGCCGAACTATGCCCGACAGGATTGGGATGCGGACGACGAAGAAATTCGGCGCCCACCCACCACCCACTTAGTAGCCACTGTCGATGACTTAACCGACATGCTCGACTTTGATTACGAAGACATCGACGGTATGGATGACGATGCGGGAGACGAAGAGGAACCACTGCCCACAGGGCACGGGACGCCCACTTCATCACATGACGTATACATGGTGGAGACACCCAAAGAAAACAACGACGAGGAACGGAAGGACGCAGCGAAGGGTTGTCACCTCGAGAAGCAGTCAAAGCGGCGGCGTAAACGCTGCTCCAAATCCCGCCTCGGCAGAAATAACAATTATATGGACCCAGCGATAGAGCAGGGTGAACCATCGCCCGACCAGGGCAACACGGGGAATCAAACCGAACAACCCGACTCCGTTGAAGATAACAGTCCGGACGACACCACACCGGACAGGCGCCAGGAGCAACATAACGCCCACCAAAGGATTGTTGCCACGGCAAGGAGCCTAAAAAAACAGAGGCAAAGGCTCAAGGCTACACAAGACACACTCAAAATCAAATGGAGTGAAGTACTCAACACTGGAGTGAAGTACGGCAGTAATCACCACACCAAGAGCTATCCGAAGCGAAAGCTGCTACCTGAATTTGATGAGGAGGCCTTAGATCCTCCACAATTAAAAAATAAAACGGCCATCCGGTCGGATAGACGACCTCATAGCCAGCATAAAGTGGCAAATGATGCCACACATAAACCAGTACGCGATCCGCGTAAGGGCTCGCATCAAAAGAACGGTGCAACTGGATCCATCTATGGACCACTCAAGCGCTCTCCAACATACAATGCAACACAACAAACATCCGAACACCACGGTACACCCAAATACAGGGGTGCCGCACACCCTCTATGCTTCACTGACGAGGTGCTGGATCATGAATTTCAAGAGGGATTCAAACCCGTTAACATAGAGGCGTACGACGGAACAACAGACCTTGGGGTCTGAATTCAGGACTACATCCTCCATATCCATATGGCTCGAGGAGATGACCTCCATGCCATCAAGTACTTACCCCTCAAGCTCAAAGGGCCAGCTCGGCATTGGCTTAAAAGCCTCCCCGAAAACTCCATCGGAAGCTGGGAAGAGCTCGAAGACGCCTTTCGTGCAAATTTTCAACGGACATATGTCCGATCACCGGATGCAGGCGATTTAAGTCATATAACTCAACAGCCCGGCGAGTCAGCCCGAAAACTTTGGAACAGGTTCCTCACTAAAAAGAACCAAATAGTAGACTGTTCGGACGTCGAAGCCTTAGCAGCTTTCAAGCATAGCGTTCGAGATGAATGGCTCGCCAGACACCTCGGTCAAGAAAAGCCGAGAACAATGGCAGCATTAACAAGCCTCATCACCCATTTTTGTGCGGGCGAGGACAGCTGGTTAGCCCGATGCAGCACCAGCGACCCAAGTACATCCGAAGTCAGGGATGGAAACGGGAAATCACGACGCAGCAAGAATAAGTGCCGGAATAAGGAAGACAGCCCGAAGAGCACGACGGTAAACACCAGATTTAGAAGCTCTTGGCCAGGCCAGCAGAAGCCGCCCTCCAAAGGCAACAGAGACGAACTGTCCAGCATAAACAAAATTCTAGACCAAATATGTCGGATCCATAGCACCCCTGATAAACCTGCAAATCATACCCACAAGGAATGTTGGGTCTTCAAACAGTCCGAGAAGCTCAACACCGAACACAAGGGGCAGGATACACCAAGTGAAGACGAGGACGAGCCTCACAAGCAAAGCACAGGGGAACATAATAAAGTCCCACCAGAAGTCAAAACAGTCAACGTGCTACACGTGATAGAAGGGAGAAAAAAAGTGGCACCTTTAGAGAAAGATGCCCTAGGCCTATCACCGCGGAGCTCCGCCACTGGTCGTCCCAACCAATCACCTTCGACCATCGGGATTACTTGGCAAGTATCCGGCAGGCAGGATGGGCTGCCTTGGTATTAGATCCAATAATTGACGGATACCACTTCACACGAGTCTTGATGGACGGCGGCAACAGTTTAAATCTGATATATCAGGACACTGTCCGCAAAATGGGGATAGACCAAACAAATATTTGCCGCAGCAATGCCACCTTTAAAGGAGTAACGCCAGGCACGGAGGCTCATTGCAGCGGCTCCCTGCTACTAGAGGTTATATTCAGCTTCCCCGATAACTTCCGCAGCGAAAATTTAACTTTCCACGTCGCTCCGTTCTAAAGTGGCTATCAAGCACTACTCGGACGCGAAGCTTTCACTCGCTTCAACGCAATACCGCATTACGCTTCCCTCAAGCTCAAGATGCCTGGTCCACGCGGTATCATTACGATAGATGGAAATATTGAGCGCTCCTTGCGTGCCGAAGACGGTGTGGCCACCTTGGCCGCCACACACTAAATGGCCTCACCAACCCAAGCATTTGACAGGTCATTAAGACCACGGACGCGGTTAGACGAGTCTGGTGCAGCTATACGTAATTAATACAGGTTTGCTGGCTATACCCCTATTACAATACAAGGGGCTCACCGCTTGCGCAAAAGTGGCAATAAGGCTCACCTTTACTCAATTTCAACTATATATTGTTTATTTAGTATAACTTAACTTTGGCACGGCAATTAAGTTCCTCTCTTTTTTAGATGACCATTGTGTTACACCCGTTCAGGATACGGCACAACGGAGACACAGGCGCAGACATGCAGCAGGGACCTGTTCCAAGGATTCTTTGTAGATTAAGACCCTGCGTAAACCTTTTTTACTGTCTCTTGTTGATTTACATCCCTCGGTTCCTCAGTATAATTGAGAAGGATGCTGACATCTTGGCATGTGGCCACGCCAGAATAATGCACGTTCCTGGACACCAGGGGCTTATTTCAAAGGGTACTGTTTAGACCCGGTTTATACCATAAAGACCGATTACCTTAGGGAGTGTTCGGCGTCACGAGTTTGGCCTTATATGCATCAGCTCCGAATCATGTCTTTGGTCAAATGTTGGGTTTGCCTGGCTCCTGTGTTTTGCTGCCTTATGTTCCGCTCTATCGACTAAGGCGGCACCAGGAGAACTACTGCGATTGTGCCCTGGTTCATCCGGACGAGCACCTCAGTAGAGAAAGCCGAAAACTGACTGTCATGATATAGCGTGAGACTGGTCAACCACTCGCTGACCTATTGGAATCTTCGGGATTCCTCCGCATTAACGAAGGGCCGTTTCCCGGCGAGGCATGTACGCACCCCGAATCTGGATGAGTGCGGAGCCACGGGGCTATATAGTAGCCCCACTGTCAAACTCCTATGGCTAAGTGAAAGTGTTATAGCATTATAGTCCGGTTGCCTAGCTCGCTGCGCTATCACCTCCTTAATAGGACCAAGACGTTGGATTAAGTGTGAATACGTGCCTTCTGCGAACACCCCCACATTATATGCGTGGGGGCTGAAGCCGACGACTGCAATCTTTCATGTTATATACATGTATACATGAACGGCCGCACAGGAGGCATCACAATACTTTCGGGCAAAAGTATAAATACAGCCTTGATAAATTCAATAAAACATTGTTTTTACAATGGGAATACATGTCACTCAAACATAACATTCTTCGAGCTCTGGGCCTCTATCGCACGAGCGCCTTCAAGAACTTCTTCAAAATAGTGCTCGGCAGCCACTCGGCCTATGGCCGAACCCTGCGCCGCGACAGTAGTAGCATCCATCTCCGCCCAGTATGTTTTGACACGGGCAAGGGCCATCCGCGAGCCTTCTATGCACGCTGACCTCTTCATCGCATTAATGCGCGACACCGCACCGAGGAACTGCTGCACTAAGCTAAAATAGCTGTTTGGCTTTGGCCTTTCCGGCCATAGATGATCCATAACAGACATCATGGCGAGTCCGGACAATCTATTAAGCTTGGCCCATTCGGCAAGCTGATCAGTCAGGGGAAGCGGACGCTCTGGAACGTTAAACTACGACCAGAATAGCTTGTCCACCTCACGACCCGTTTGATCTCGGAAGTATTCGACCACATCAACAGCACTCACCGCCTAGTCCAGATATGCATCTGCCGAACTCCACAGCCGATCCAGAGGGGCATACCGAGGATCTCCAAATTTCCTCCGCAGCACAAAGGGCTTCCCAGCCACGATATCCCCGGCTTGACGCAGCTCCTCCTTCTTCGCTCTCATTGCAGAGCGGGTGTCCTTGGTCACCATCATGGCCTTTTCCAGGTGCGTTGCCTTCGTCCGGTTCTCTTCTTCAAGAGCTCGGCAATGGTCGATCGTGTCTTTTAACTTTACAGCCATCTTGGCCATTTTGTCTTTCCTCTCGCTATGGGCGGCCTTTTCGGCTCTCAACTCTTCGGCCGCCTTCAAAGCGGCCGCATTATTGTTCCTTGCTTGCTCCTTGGCTCGGGCAAGCTCTGCCCGCAGGGCCTCCATGGTGGCAGCTCTATCTGCAGTCACAACATATTAAAGATACTGGCATCACGCTGCTCTTACTACGTGACATTCACCAGAAGCATCACCTACCTTGTGCCTCGTCAAGCCGCTTGTTATCAAGCTCAATGTCGGAATCCGCCGCATCCAGTTGCCGCTTTAGTTCGGCAACCCCATAAGTCCGGCTAGCCACCGAAGCTCCAGCCACCTGCACATAAAATCGGACTGGTTATTACCTGGGACTATGATCCTCTGATCACCGCTGTTCTCAGCGACAACCAGAGTCTCAGGGGCTACTATCTACACAGGGCACACCTAATAATGTGCAGTACCATCACAAATGCATATCATTTCATGTACCTCAAAGCCTGTTAGTAGACTCATAAAGGCTTCATGCAACCTGCTTTCGGCGGACGAAATCCTTTCAATCACCGTACACATCAATGTATGGTGCTCTTCTGAGATAGTCGCCCGCTCTAGCAGATCCTTCAGTACGTCCGACCGCATACCAGATGGTGCCGGACTCTTTTGATTGCTCTCTTCAAGTGCCAGATACCGAGGGCTTCGGGTGACCATGGGATTACCTTCTACCCTTGCCGGATCCGGAGAAACTCTCCGTGATGACACTTCAAGGTCGCCCGCTTCTTGAGCTGGGGAGTCTGAGGGATGAGCTCTGCTGAGAAGGGCTCAGATCTGAGCTGCAAGATAAATGCTTCAGTCATTCTCCTCAGAAGTAAGGTAGTATATTTTCACTATTAAGTACCTTTTTGATTACTTACAGCTCGTTAGAGGGCTGATCCCTGCACGGACTTTGTGCGGTAAGAGCACCCTCTGATGCAGCATCCCTGGCGGAGTTTTCTTCTCCTGTTTGGAAACCTTGGTTTCCGGATCTTCAGAGGTAGTCCTCTTCCTCCCCCGGGGCGAGGGAATGTCAGATTCCTGCCCTTGGTTATCCTCCCCCACGGAGGCGCTCGTTCCCTCGGTTGGGATAGGTAGCGGTGGAGGCACACTTTCGTCCTCTTTATTCCCCCCTTCATCTTCCTTTGAGGGCACCGGGCAAGGTGCTGGCTCGAGCATTTTTTCCAGCACCGGATTGTCCAAGCCTTCGGGAAGGGGGACGAACACCGGATCATCTTTTCCTTTGTTATCCAGTCCTAGTCAAAAGGCGATACTTCAGAATGACGTCGTGATAAATGAAAGACAGCTTGTTCGGCTAGAGGATTACTTACTTGGGCCGCGGTGCGGTTGCTGCTCAGGCCCACGTCCTCGGAGGTGTCCGGACACTCTATTTGGGGTTTGAAGAACGACTTGTACATCTCCTCGTGCGTCAGGCCGAGGAAATTCTGAATAGCGCGCGGTCCTTCTGGGTTGAATTCCCACAAGCGGAGGGGCCGGCGTTTGCAAGGCTGGACTCGACGAACCAGCATGACTTGCACTACCATAACCAAACTAAAATATCCCTCAAATAGATCTCGGATGCGGCTCTGCAATATGGGCACATGCTTGGCTGGACCCCAGCTCAGCCCCCTGCTGATCCATGACATCGGTTGTGGTGGAGGGACCGAGCGAAAGGCAGGGGAAGCTACCCACTTGGCACTTTTGGGAGCAGTGACGTAGAACCACTCCCGTTGCCATAATCCGGACATCTCTGGAAAGGAACCCTTTGGCCACGGAGCTCCAACGATCTTGCTTATTAATGCCCCTCCGCACGCCGCGTGCCGCCCCTCAACCGTCTTTGGCTTCACATCAAAGGTCTTGAGCCACAGGCCGAAGTGAGGGGTAATGCGGAGGAAGGCCTCACATATGATAATAAATGCCAAGATGTGGAGAAAGGAGTCCAGGGCTAGATTGTGGAAATCAAGCCCGTAATAGAACATCAAACCCCTTATGAAGGGATCCAGAGTGAGGCCTAGTCCTCGGAGGAAGTGGGAGATGAACATGATGTCTTCATTGGGTTCAGGAGTAGGGACAATCTGCTCTCGGGCAGGCAGCCGACGCGAAACTTCAGCAGTCAGGTATCTTGCCTCCCTCAACTTCTTGGCATACTCCTCCGTGACGGAGGAAGGCGTCCACCGGCCCTGGAGGCTGGATCCGGACATGATTGGAGATCCGAAGCACCTGACTTGGGCTTTGGGTGTTAGAACTCGAGGCGGAGGAAGGATTTGATTGAGCACAGGAGGGAGAAAGTAAAAGCCTTGTCCCTTTATAAGGAGGATGAATATCAAGCGTCCTCCTCGTAGCCGTTTGGGACTTGCCTAAAATCTAGGAGTCCTAGGCGCGGTTGGGTTACCCACGCCCGTATTGATGAAAATCCCGTAATAAGGGGGACACAATCTCTGCTTTGACAAGACGTGTCAAGAAACCGCCTCGCGTTATGTGCGGGGCTGGTTAAAGAAAAACGGTTCGAATAATCACCGAGCCATGGCATGATGTCATGTTGCCGAAACGTGTCAGCAGAATAGATTTGTGGAAATATTATTCTCTCTACGATGGTATGTGTCACATCCCTAGCTTCTGGTGCTGCCTGGTGTGTGCATCATGTTTAAATTCTGAAACTTGAACTGAGGAATTTTGGAAGCCTCAAAAACTTAAATAAAAGAGGGGCAAAAACCCTAGAAATCTCATTCATTGCTCCAAAATGCTCTTCTTAAATGTTTGATAATTTTTGGTAAGGGTTCTGGTCCCAACCAAAATATTGAACATTTTTAAGGATTTATTTTTGGGACTTTGGATTTAATTCATTAGCTATTTGAATTTGAATTATATTCATATAATTAGAATATAATTTCAAATACCCCTGAAATATTTTATAAGCTTTTGGAAAAGTCCATCTAGCAATATAAAATATTCAGAGGAGTTTTTGGCATTGTTTGAATTATTTTAAATTCAAAACAGTGGCAAAATAAATTAAATAAAACAAAACAGAAGGAAAAAAATAAAACAGAGCAGAAAACCTACCTGGGCCACTTACCCGCAGCCTACCTGGCGCCACCAACCGGCCCAGCCGGCCCAGCCCACCTCCTCCCCTTTGTCATCTTCCTCCTCTGCCAGGAGGACGAACAGAGGCGAGGCGTGGCGCGCGCCCGAGAGGCCTCGGCCACCTCCTGCTTCCCCCTGGCCACCTCCTGCTTCCTCTCGTTGCCCTGGACCCCGTCCGCGACGCCACGCACCCTCCCAGGCCCCGCACTCTCCCCGTGCCTTCTCCCCCCTTTCTCTGGCTCCCTCTCTCCTCCACCGAGCGGAGCCCCGTCGCCACCGACGCCGTTCGCCGCGGCCACCACCACCGCCTCGTCTCCCCGACGCCTCCCAAAGCTCTGCCTCGACCTACTCTTCCTCCCCACCCCTCCAAGCAACACCCGGAGCCCTGCAGTGACGCCATCACCGCCATCTTCGTCGCCACGGCCGGTGATCGCCGCCGTTCGATTCACCGCCGACAGGTCGCCCCCGAGCCCACTGAGACGCGCTCTGCAACCACAGTGAGCCCATGGACCGATTCCCCCTCCTCTCCTGCTCGCGTTCTTGCTCTAGCCCCGTTCCCTACCTCCGCCGAAGCTCGCCGCCGCCACGGCCGACGAGCTCCATGCTCCTGAGCTCGTCCGCTCGCCCGAGCATCACCAGCGTGCTCACCGCGCTCCTGCGAACCCGAAACACCCACGAGTGCCCCCTGCCATGCCCTATAGCGCCATCTCCGCGGTTGCCCGAACTCCGGCCGCCGCCTTTGAGCTCGCCGCCGTCGATATAGGTCGCCCCCGGCCTAACTGACCGCACCACTCGACGCGCGGGATCTTCAGCGTCACGTAGCTGCCCTACGCCGGCCATTTGGTCGCCGGAGGAGGAATTCCCACCCCCTCCGCCGTCTCGGGCTTCACTGGCGACGAGCCGTGGACCAAGTCCGGCGAGTTTGACCCCAGTTGGACGCCCTGACTCAATGACAGGTGGGCCAGCCCTGTTAGCTAATTAGGATTAGCACTAATCAAATTAGTTAAACTAATTACCCCCCCTGCTGACACTAACATGCGGGCCCAGGCTCTAATTAAAATTAGGTTAGTTAGTTAGTCACTGACGTGTGGACCCCACACGTCAGGTTTGACCCGAGCCAGCCCAGTTGACCCTGCTGGCGTCACTGTGACGTTGGGCTGACGCAATAAGTATTTTCTGGATTTAAAAATAATCAGGAAATTCCAGAAAATAGCTAAAACTTCAATAAATCATAGAAATTCAACCGTAACTCCAAATTAAATAATTTATATATGAAAAATTATCAGAAAAATTCAAGGAATCCATCTGTACCATTTTCATGCATGTTAGAACAACTTATCACTACTGTTTAGGGCAAATGAAGTGAATGACATTTAAATAACCACATATGGAGTTTGAATTTGAATCTTGGATTCAAACCAACTTCATTTAATCTGGTTTTAGGTGCATTAGCCCAAAACACATTCATATTGCCATGTCATAACATGCATCATATTGTGCATTGCATTGATCGTGTTTTTTCTGTATTGCCGGTAATTGTCCCCTCTCGATAGACGTGTACCGATGATGTGATCGATGACACCGATGAAGAGCTATATTATCTTCAGAAGTGCCAGGCAAGCAAAACCCCCTTGTTCATTCCGATAAAATCCCACTCTCTCGCTCCTGCTCTCTTTACTGCATTAGGACAACAATGACATATTTGATACTTGCTGCGGTAGCTGAACCCTTTATCATTTGCACGACCTGTCATTGCCACAGTAAATAGATGAAACCCACTAGCATGAGTAGGAGTTGTTTGAGCCCTGATGTGCCTACTCATTCATGCTTGTTTGTCATGCCTGCTACTGCTTAGAGTTGAGTCAGGTCTGATTCATCGGGGATGAATCAGAGGCGTGTGAACCTGTCCCACTGTGTGTGAGATAAGTGTGTGAATATGATTTGGTAAAGGTAGCGGTGAGAGGCCATGTAGGAGTACATGGTGGGTTGTCTCATTGCAGCCGTCCTCAGGAACTGAGTTCTGTGTTTGTGATCCATGATTCAGCTACTACCATACATTGGGCCCTGAAATATGACCCCGCTCGACTTCTTATTCACCCTTGTCCTCTGTCCAGGAGTTGCAAGTAGTTTCTGGTGTTTGTAGCTTACTGGAGGCCGTGGACAGCGCTGACCGTAGGGGTGGGCTGTGATGCGGTAGGTACGTGGCACGGTGTACCGGATGCCCGTTTGGTATCTCGGGAACCCTGTTCACATCGTTTGGGGCTGCGAGCGAAACTCCGGCCGGATCTCCTCATGGATGGAACCCGAATAGGCGATAAACCTGGACTAGAGACTTGAGTGTTTAGGTAGGTCATGGTCTACACCCACGTCGGCTTTCGCTTGAAGTCTGCCGAGCACATGTCGTGTGCAGACGCTAAGTGGTGGAAACATGTATGAAGAAGTACACCCCTGCAGGGTTAACATCATCTATTCGAATAGCCGTGTCCGCGGAAAAGGACTTCTGGGTTGCTTATATCAGTTCATAGACAAGTGAAAGTGGATACTCTAAAATACGCAAGATAAGCGTGAGTGCTATGGATGGCGTTCTCGTAGGGAGACGGGAGCGGATCCATAGTGGTGTATTGGTTGGTGAATATGTGGACTCGTGTGCGCCACTTCAAAAGAGTTACTTGCAGTCGTAGTTCAGGATAGCCACCGAGTCAAAGCTAGCTTGCTGCAGTCAAACCCCTCCACCCCCTTGTTGATAATGATGCATATGTAGATAGATCTGATGTAAGTCTTGCTGGGTACATTTGTACTCACGTTTGCCTATTTTATGTTTTGCAGAGAGACTTCAGTCTCCCTAGTAGTTCCGCGTGGACTTCGACGTTTAGCTTGTTACCTCAGCTACGATCTTGTGCCCTCGGCAGGATCTGGTAGATAGTCAGGCTTCTCAGCCTTTTCCATTTATAGATGTCTGTACTCAGACATGATAGCTTCCGCTTGTGCTTTGATTTGTATGCTCTGAGTGTTAGGTCATGAGACCCATGTTTGTAATATCTCGCTCCTCGGAGCCTATTGAATAATTACTTGAGTTGTAGAGTCATGTTGTGATGCCATGTTGTATCTGCACATATCGAGCATATTGTGTGTATGTTGTTGAAATGCTTGGTATGTGTGGGATCTGACTATCTAGTTGTTTATCCTTAGTAGCCTCTCTTACCGGGAAATGTCTCCTAGTGTTTCCACTGAGCCATGGTAGCTTGCTACTGCTCCGGAATACTTAGGCTGGCCGGCATGTGTCCTTCTTCGTTCCTGTGTCTGTCCCTTCGGGGAAATGTCACGTGATGAATACCGGAGTCCTGTTAGCCCGCTACAGCCCGGTTCACCGGAGTCCTGCTAGCCCAGTGCTACAGCCTGGATTCACTCGCTGATGACCGACACGTTCGATGCTGGGTCATGGATGCCTGTCCCTATAAGTCTGTGCCACTTTGGGTTTACGACTAGCCATGTCAGCCCGGGCTCCTTATCATATGGATGCTAGCGACACCGTCATATACGTGTGCCAAAAGGCGCAAACGGTCCCGGGCTAAGGTAAGGCGACACCCGTGGGAATACCGTGCGTGAGGCCGCAAAGTGATATGAGGTGTTACATGCTAGATCGATGTGGCATTGAGTCTGGGTCCTGACAGCGTTGGTATCAGAGCTTGACTGCCTGTAGGATTACCAAGCCAAACTGGTCGAAGTTGAGTCTAGAAATTCTTTAGTTATATAAGGGAATTGATTGTGGGATGGAACCTAAGGCTCTTTTTACTCCTTATACCTCATGGCCTTCTGATCTGAGTCATCATCTTCTCTTCTACGGGGATTAAGAACTAGGCTATCTCTTCTTTCTATTAGGATCACGTGTTACTAATCCGTAGACTTATAAGATTTTTGGACTTAAGCCTCTGTTCAGTTTTTACTGCTTCCGTATGTTAATTGTTGATCTCGAAACCGTGATATTGTGCTTCTGAGTGGTTATGCCACCATTTTTGTGAATGTCTCAAATCTTTTCTGAGAAGTTACAGCCGTTATGCTGTCCGAGTCATTCCAGGTTTCCAAAGAGTCTGATGCAATTGCAAAATCCTTTCCCTCTGGTTTCGATGTTCCTTTATGCCAGCTCAATCACACTAATTGTTGAGTTGAGGTATTCTATTGCCTTGACATTCATGTTGGAGTTATTATTATGACCCTAGGTGTCTCAGGGGATCATCTAGTGGTCTAGCCATGATCTGTGTTTCCAGTGTGATGATTCTGGCCGTCATTATCGAAAGCATCCCGTGATGCCACTTAGTAGTAGGTATTCTACTCCTTGGGTTTTGAACCCGAGATTCACTCTACTTACTTCATGTTGATAGGGTTTGCTAGTTCCTTTAGGATATTAGTAACCTTTGCGATAGTCCTCGAGGTTCGTGGTACATCCTTCTTCTAAATACCATGAACTACTTATGGCAGAAGTTCCTCGTTGAACTGAACGATCACAACCAGAGTGCTCTTGATGAGTTCTCCATTATATATTGTGGCTCTGCCAGTCCTACCTCTCTGCATGGGTTATCCGGAAGAAACATGTGGAACTTGGTTCGACATACTAATCTATGCATCCACAACTCAGAAAGTTATATGTTCCTTGAGTTGTCCCTCTTAGTTGTCTTCTGACCCTCGTCTATCATTTGATAGTCAAGAGTATGCGTGCGTTCATTCATCGATGCCTATTACTCTTGTGGTCCGTCAAGCCATTCTATTCCAGAATGACTAGGAGAAACAAACTCCAGTACCCTATCCATTTCCAGGATTGGGTCAAAGAAGTTGTGCTTCGCAGATCAAATTGCTAATTCAGCTTTTGTTCTGCTCTACCTTGGAGTATTACATCTTTATATCGGGAATGTTATAGGAATTGCACACCACCCTATGAACTCTTGGTACAGTGATACTTCTTGCCATCATTGTTCATTCCTCGGTTCCTGTGTTATTGTAACCGGAATGTCGACAAGTGAATCGGGATGTGTGAAATCAATACTCCTAGCAACCTCGTTGCTTGGTAGTTAAATGGACAATAACGTCATCCTTAGCGAGTTGATTATTGGATCATCACCCTAAGGTTGATCGTGCTACCTAGTCCATTTTCCTGGTGCACTCCTCGATTGATGAGATAGGATTTTGTTAAGTCCTCGCTCATTTGATCATATCGTCTTGCCCTGAAAAGCAAGATTGTTCTCGAGCTTAGTAACATATCGGTGGTTCATGATTTTCCGTATATCTTCTCGGAAGTATCACCAGGTTGTCGCCTGACCGCTATGTTGATCTCGTGATCAAGTTGGTTTATTCCTGTAAACCACTATTTCTCCAAGAATCCGTGTTGGATACCCCTGAGCTAGTTGGTAAAGCTAGACAACAACTTGGGGAATTGGAAGATAAAAGCTTGCCTAACTTAGTTCGTTCCAAGGGGATATTCTTGTGTAGTGTGTGTTGAAGAAAGATGATATCTTCATCGATTGGTCCCTGTGATCAGTTGCTGGTCCTATTGTCTTATCAATCCTTTGATTTGAGTGTGGGCTATCATCAATCAAATCAGTACCAACGATGCTCGTAATGTTGTATTACTCGTGGTTGATCCCTCGAGCATATACCATTACATCTTTTGGTCTGACCAATACTATCACCGTGTTCACATGATGGTGGAAGTCCAGTGATATGGAAATTCCGATGAGTTGTTGTTGAGCCCATCAGCAGCATTTTGTCTCCCCCATGATTCATGTTGAACATCAACCTAGTGTTGGAAACTTTTATAGGCATTTTCTTCATGCCCCGTTCATGAAGTATATGCTGGATGAAAGAAGTGACTTTCTTTGATTCACGTGCATTTGATGTAAGTTGCCGCCGTGGGTTCGAGAAAGTTAGTTTTGCTTCCTCTGGAATTGTCCCAAGTCAGTCATGCATGTGCAAAGTATACTGTGGTTTGGTAGATTAATTACCTCCACTCCATATGTATTCCATAGCACACCAAGCCACTGATTGATTTGTTCAAGGAAAAGGAGTTGATGTGCTAATCCTAGGTCATGCACAAGACTTCGACATCCTCGATGATGGTTCCCCACCGGAACTCGGTAGTGTTTTATTGTAAGACTACCATGTGATCATGTTTGACTGAGGCAACATGTTCACATGTGTGTAGCAGAACCAGCTCATGTTTTGGAGCTTGCTATCGTAGTTCATCTCCCGAGATTCTCGCAACGTCATCTCGTCGAATTGTGTTGCAAACTTTCTTTTTCTTCCTAGACTCGATGGGTCTGGAATATCCTAACACCAACTAGATCTGAATCTCAGGCAGATATGATTGTTGGAACATTTCCCAAGAACTATAATAATGGTCTCTCTGAAACCGGTTAAGTGGATGTCATGGCCAACACACCCAGCCGGAAGACCTATGATTGTAGTATCTTGATTGAAGAAGTTGGCCACCTCCCCATAAGGATTTCGTAGGGTTTTACTCCAATAAGTTACTCCTTATGGATTCTATTGCTCCCGATGTCCGACCTTTACTTGATGTTCTAGTTATCAAACCATATCTATGAATGGGATACACTAGCACGTCAAGGAGAACATTAGAAGCGGAGTGCTAAATGTCTCTCGGTCGATCATCCAGATTTTGTTTCCTTGGCCTTGCTAAGGTGAAATCTGAGAAAGTGGTATCCTCCTTTGCATCTGCATCGTCCATCGCTATTCATCATGGTAGTATGTTGTGTTGTCAGCACCCTTGACACGGATGTTGATAAAACCCTGATGATTGTGGAAATGCTCAAGTTCTTGAGAGCACGCACAAACGCTAGGTGTTATCATCAGCACTAATTGGGATTCCTCTCAGTTTCCTCGGCAATGCTACGATCTTTTCAAACAGCGAATTCACTCTCTATTGCTGGGTTCTTCCCCAGTTACCAGAATCATTCCCAACATTTGCATTTTGTTCCTAGCTTGCACCGCCAATGTGCCATTCTACCATGGGTCTCTTCCATCTCCGGTGATAAGCAAATTCATCCATTACGTTGTCTTCAACAAGGTAATCCACATCATCCAAGTCCGAGTATGCCATTCTACCGACCCCGCCAATCGATTGCTGTGATTTGCCTTAGGCTGATATAGAGAGTCTCAATGATCTCTATATCAAAGGTAATTCTTTTTGCCACTTAAGATAATAAGCTACGAATCACCCTTCTCCAGGATGTTTCGTCGTGGTATCATGGCAATTCAACTCCTCGCTACGTTGACAACCGATCGCCACATTCTTTAGTCTGGAATTGTTGTCTACCTAGTGAACCTCGTCACCTCTTCCACTCCATCCCTCTAGAGGTATGCTTCGTCTCTCAGCTCGAGAGATGTTGCTATGTCACATTCCGGGAGTTAATCCTGAGTTGTTCGACCTTCGAGAAGACCGATCCTTCCAGAGTTTTCCTTTCCTCTTCTTGTCATGATTAGCTGGAGTTCTCAGAGCAAGACGACAAGATAAAGATGGTGTTCAAATCAACGTTCATTTGAAGTGCAACCTGGATCATGAAGATTGTACTAGTTCGCGTTTCCCTTTCATCCTACCCTACGCTGGAATCTCGAGACGAGATTCTTGTTTAGTGGGGGTGAGTTGTCACATCCCTAGCTTCTGGTGCTGCCTGGTGTGTGCATCATGTTTAAATTCTGAAACTTGAACTGAGGAATTTTGGAAGCCTCAAAAACTTAAATAAAAGAGGGGCAAAAACCCTAGAAATCTCATTCATTGCTCCAAAATGCTCTTCTTAAATGTTTGATAATTTTTGGTAAGGGTTCTGGTCCCAACCAAAATATTGAACATTTTTAAGGATTTATTTTTGGGACTTTGGATTTAATTCATTAGCTATTTGAATTTGAATTATATTCATATAATTAGAATATAATTTCAAATACCCCTGAAATATTTTATAAGCTTTTGGAAAAGTCCATCTAGCAATATAAAATATTCAGAGGAGTTTTTGGCATTGTTTGAATTATTTTAAATTCAAAACAGTGGCAAAATAAATTAAATAGAACAAAACAGAAGGAAAAAAATAAAACAGAGCAGAAAACCTACCTGGGCCACTTACCCGCAGCCTACCTGGCGCCACCAACCGGCCCAGCCGGCCCAGCCCACCTCCTCCCCTTTGTCATCTTCCTCCTCTGCCAGGAGGACGAACAGAGGCGAGGCGTGGCGCGCGCCCGAGAGGCCTCGGCCACCTCCTGCTTCCCCCTGGCCACCTCCTGCTTCCTCTCGTCGCCCTGGACCCCGTCCGCGACGCCACGCACCCTCCCAGGCCCCGCACTCTCCCCGTGCCTTCTCCCCCCTTTCTCTGGCTCCCTCTCTCCTCCACCGAGCGGAGCCCCGTCGCCACTGACGCCGTTCGCCGCGGCCACCACCACCGCCTCGTCTCCCCGACGCCTCCCAAAGCTCTGCCTCGACCTACTCTTCCTCCCCACCCCTCCAAGCAACACCCGGAGCCCTGCAGTGACGCCATCACCGCCATCTTCGTCGCCACGGCCGGCGATCGCCGCCGTTCGATTCACCGCCGACAGGTCGCCCCCGAGCCCACTGAGACGCGCTCTGCAACCACAGTGAGCTCATGGACCGATTCCCCCTCCTCTCCTGCTCGCGTTCTTGCTCTAGCCCCGTTCCCCACCTCCGCCGAAGCTCGCCGCCGCCACGGCCGACGAGCTCCATGCTCCTGAGCTCGTCCGCTCGCCCGAGCATCACCAGCGTGCTCACCGCGCTCCTGCGAACCCGAAACACCCACGAGTGCCCCCTGCCATGCCCTATAGCGCCATCTCCGCGGTTGCCCGAACTCCGGCCGCCGCCTTTGAGCTCGCCGCCGTCAATATAGGTCGCCCCCGGCCTAACTGACCGCACCACTCGACGCGCGGGATCTTCAGCGTCACGTAGCTGCCCTCCGCCGGCCATTTGGTCGCCGGAGGAGGAATTCCGACCCCCTCCGCCGTCTCGGGCTTCACCGGCGACGAGCCGTGGACCAAGTCCGGCGAGTTTGACCCCAGTTGGACGCCCTGACTCAATGACAGGTGGGCCAGCCCTGTTAGCTAATTAGGATTAGCACTAATCAAATTAGTTAAACTAATTACCCCCCCTGCTGACACTAACATGCGGGCCCAGGCTCTAATTAAAATTAGGTTAGTTAGTTAGTCACTGACGTGTGGACCCCACACGTCAGGTTTGACCCGAGCCAGCCCAGTTGACCCTGCTGACATCACTGTGACGTGGGGCTGACGGAATAAGTATTTTCTGGATTTAAAAATAATCAGGAAATTCCAAAAAATAGCTAAAACTTCAATAAATCATAGAAATTCAACCGTAACTCCATATTAAATAATTTATATATGAAAAATTATCAGAAAAATTCAAGGAATCCATCTGTACCATTTTCATGCATGTTAGAACAACTTATCACTACTGTTTAGGGCAAATGAAGTGAATGACATTTAAATAACCACATATGGAGTTTGAATTTGAATCTTGGATTCAAACCAACTTCATTTAATCTGGTTTTAGGTGCATTAGCCCAAAACACATTCATATTGCCATGTCATAACATGCATCATATTGTGCATTGCATTGATCGTGTTTTTTCTGTATTGCCGGTAATTGTCCCCTCTCGATAGACGTGTACCGACGATGTGATCGATGACACCGATGAAGAGCTATATTATCTTCAGAAGTGCCAGGCAAGCAAAACCCCCTTGTTCATTCCGATAAAATCCCACTCTCTCGCTCCTGCTCTCTTTACTGCATTAGGACAACAACGACATATTTGATACTTGCTGCGGTAGCTGAACCCTTTATCCTTTGCATGACCTGTCATTGCCACAGTAAATAGATGAAACCCACTAGCATGAGTAGGAGTTGTTTGAGCCCTGATGTGCCTACTCATTCATGCTTGTTTGTCATGCCTGCTACTGCTTAGAGTTGAGTCAGGTCTGATTCATCGGGGATGAATCAGAGGCGTGTGAACCTGTCCCACTGTGTGTGAGCTAAGTGTGTGAATACGATTTGGTAAAGGTAGCGGTGAGAGGCCATGTAGGAGTACATGGTGGGTTGTCTCATTGCAGCCGTCCTCAGGAACTGAGTTCTGTGTTTGTGATCCATGATTCAGCTACTACCATACATTGGGCCCTGAAATATGACCCCGCTCGACTTCTTATTCACCCTTGTCCTCTGTCCAGGAGTTGCAAGTAGTTTCTGGTGTTTGTAGCTTACTGGAGGCCGTGGACAGCGCTGACCGTAGGGGTGGGCTGTGATGCGGTAGGTACGTGGCACGGTGTACCGGATGCCCGTTTGGTATCTCGGGAACCCTGTTCACATCGTTTGGGGCTGTGAGCGAAACTCCGGCCGGATCTCCTCATGGATGGAACCCGAATAGGCGATAAACCTGGACTAGAGACTTGAGTGTTTAGGTAGGTCGTGGTCTACACCCACGTCGGCTTTCGCTTGAAGTCTGCCGAGCACATGTCGTGTGCAGACGCTAAGTGGTGGAAACATGTATGAAGAAGTACACCCCTGCAGGGTTAACATCATCTATTCGAATAGCCGTGTCCACGGAAAAGGACTTCTGGGTTGCTTATATCAGTTCATAGACAAGTGAAAGTGGATACTTTAAAATACGCAAGATAAGCGTGAGTGCTATGGATGGCGTTCTCGTAGGGAGACGGGAGCGGATCCATAGTGGTGTATTGGTTGGTGAATATGTGGACTCGTGTGCGCCACTTCAAAAGAGTTACTTGCAGTCGTAGTTCAGGATAGCCACCGAGTCAAAGCTAGCTTGCTGCAGTCAAACCCCTCCACCCCCTTGTTGATAATGATGCATATGTAGATAGATCTGATGTAAGTCTTGCTGGGTACATTTGTACTCACGTTTGCCTATTTTATGTTTTGCAGAGAGACTTCAGTCTCCCTAGTAGTTCCGCGTGGACTTCGACGTTTAGCTTGTTACCTTAGCTACGATCTTGTGCCCTCGGCAGGATCTGGTAGATAGTCAGGCTTCTCAGCCTTTTCCATTTATAGATGTCTGTACTCAGACATGATAGCTTCCGCTTGTGCTTTGATTTGTATGCTCTGAGTGTTAGGTCATGAGACCCATGTTTGTAATATCTCGCTCCTCGGAGCCTATTGAATAATTACTTGAGTTGTAGAGTCATGTTGTGATGCCATGTTGTATCTGCACATATCGAGCATATTGTGTGTATGTTGTTGAAATGCTTGGTATGTGTGGGATCTGACTATCTAGTTGTTTATCCTTAGTAGCCTCTCTTACCGGGAAATGTCTCCTAGTGTTTCCACTGAGCCATGGTAGCTTGCTACTGCTCCGGAACACTTAGGCTGGCCGGCATGTGTCCTTCTTCGTTCCTGTGTCTGTCCCTTCGGGGAAATGTCACACGGTGAATACCGGAGTCCTGTTAGCCCGCTACAGCCCGGTTCACCGGAGTACTGCTAGCCCAGTGCTACAGCCTGGATTTACTCGCTGATGACCGACACGTTCGATGCTGGGTCATGGATGCCTGTCCCTGTAAGTCTGTGCCACTTTGGGTTTACGACTAGCCATGTCAGCCCGGGCTCCTTATCATATGGATGCTAGCGACACCGTCATATACGTGTGCCAAAAGGCGCAAACGGTCCCGGGCTAAGGTAAGGCGACACCCGTGGGAATACCGTGCGTGAGGCCGCAAAGTGATATGAGGTGTTACATGCTAGATCGATGTGGCATTGAGTCTGGGTCCTGACAGTATGTGGAACTTATTTTACAGGATCGGACACTATCCTTTCATTCAAACTCTTCTGTGGTGTATCTGGAGGAGGAAACCCGCCTTGCAATGCCGAAGACAACACTGCGCACTGGACTCATCGTCATTGAAGCTTGGTTCAGGGGCTACTGAGGGAGTCCTCGATTAGGGGGTATCCGGACAGCCGGACTATATCCTTTGGCTGGACTGTTGGACTATGAAGATACAAGATTGAAGACTTCGTCTCGTGTCCGGATGGGACTCTACTTGGCGTGGAAGGCAAGCTAGGCAGGACAGATATGGATGTCTCCTCCTTTGTAACCGACCTTGTGTAACCCTAACCCCCTCCGGTGTCTATATCAACCGGAGGGTTTTAGTCCGTAGGACAACATACAATCATACCATAGGCTAGCTTCTAGGGTTTCTCCGGTCTCGTGGTAGATCAAATCTTGTAATACCCATATCATCAAGAATAAATCAAGTAGGACATAGGGTTTTACCTCCATCAAGAGGGCTCGAACCTGGGTAAAACATCGTGTCCCCTGCCTCCTGTTACCATCCGCCTTAGACGCACAGTTCGGGACTCCCTACCCGAGATCCGCCGGTTTTGACACCGGCAATAGCCTTACAATATATCGATCTTTACCTCTCGACCATTTCGAGACACCTCGCCATGTCCGTGATCTTATCTGGGACTCCGAACAAACTTCGGTCATCACATCACATAACTCATAATATAAATTGTCATCGAACATTAAGCGTGCGGACCCTACGAGTTCAAGAACTATGTAGACATGACTGAGACACCTCTTCGGTCAATAACCAATAGCGGAACCTGGATGCTCATATTGGATCCTACATATTCTATGAAGATCTTTATCGGTCAAACCGCATATCAACATGCGTTGTTCCCTTTGTCATCGGTATGTTACTTGCCCGAGATTCGATCGTCGGTATCATCATACCTAGTTCAATCTCGTTACCGGAAAGTCTATTTACTCGTTCCGTAAAGCGTCATCTCGTGACTAACTCATTAGTCACATTGCTTGCAAGGCTCATAGTGATGTGCATTACAGAGAGGGCCCAGAGATACCTCTCCGATACATGGAGTGACAAATCCTAATCTTGATCTATGCCAACTCAACAAACACCATCGGAGACACCTATAGAGCATCTTTATAATCACCCAGTTATGTTGTGATGTTTGATAGCACACAAGGTGTTCCTCCAGTATTCGGGAGTTGCATAGTCTCATAGTCTGAGGAACATGTATAAGTCATGAAGAAAGCAGTAGCAATAAACTAAACGATCATAGTGCTAAGCTAATGGATGGGTCGTGTCCATCACATCATTCTCCTAATGATGTGATCCTGTTCATCAAATGACAACACATGTCTATGGTCAGGAAACATAACCATCTTTGATTAACTATCTAGTTAAGTAGAGGCATACTAGGGGCACTCTCTTTTGTCTATGTATTCACACATGTACAAAGTTACCAGTTAATATAATTCTAGCATGAATAATAAACATTTATCATGATATAAGGAAATATAAATAACAACATTATTATTGCCTCTAGGGCATATTTCCTTTAGTCTCCCACTTGCACTAGAGTCAATAATCTAGTTCACATCATCATGTGATTTAACACCAATAGTTCACATCTTTATGTGATTAGTTCACGTCTCCATGTGACTAATACCCGAAGGGTTTACTAGAGTCAATAATCTAGTTCACATCACAATATGATTAACAGCCAAAGAGTACTAAGGTGTGATCATGTTTTGCTTGTGAGAGAAATTTAGTCAACGGGTCTGCCACATTCAGAGTCGTATGTTGATACGTCTCCAACATATCTATAATTTTTGATTGTTCCACGCTATATTATATCCTGTTTTGGACATTATTGGGCTTTATTATACACTTCTATATTATTTTTGGGACTAACATATTAACCGGAGGCCCAGCCCAGAATTGCTGTTTTTTTTTGCCTATTTCAGAGTTTCGTAGAAAAAGAATATCAAACGGAGTCCAAACGGAATTAAACCTTCGGGAACGTGATTTTCGGAACGAACATGATCCAGAGGACTACGACCCTTCGTCAAGACATCAACTAGCAAGGCACGAGGTAGGGGGGCGCGCCTACCCCCCAAGGCGCGCCCTCCACCCTTGTGGGGCCCACATTGCTCCACCGACGTACTTCTTCCTCCTATATATACCTACGTACCCCCAAACTACTAGATACGGAGCCAAAAACCCTTATTCCACCGCCGCAACCTTCTGTATCTGTGAGATCCCATCTTGGGGCCTTTTTCGGAGCTCCATCGGAGGGGGCATCGACCACGGAGGGCTTCTACATCAACACCATAGCTTCTCCGATGAAGTGTGAGTAGTTTACTTCAGACCTTCGGGTCCATAGTTATTAGCTAGATGGCTTCTTCTATCTTTTTGGATCTCAATACAAAGTTCTCCCCCTCTCTTGTGGAGATCTATTCGATGTAATCTTCTTTTGCAGTGTGTTTGTTGAGACCGATGAATTGTGGGTTTATGATCAAGTTTATATATGAACAATATTTGAATCTTTTCTGAATTCTTTTATGTATGATTGGTTATCTTTGCAAGTCTCTTCAAATTATTAGTTTGGATTGGCCTACTAGATTGATCTTTCTTGCATTGGGTAAAGTGCTTAGCTTTGGGTTCAATCTTGCGGTGTCCTTTCCCAGTGACAGTAGGGGCGGAAAGGCACGTATTGTATTGTTGCCATCGAGGATAACAAGATGGGGTTTATATCATATTGCATGAGTTTATCGCTCTACATCATGTCATCTTGCTTAAAGCGTTACTCTGTTATTTTGAACTTAATACTCTAGATGCATGTTGGATAGCGGTCGATGTGTGGAGTAATAGTAGTAGATGCAGACAGGAGTCGGTTTACTTGTCTCGGACGTGATGCCTATATACATGATCATACCTAGATATTCTCATAACTATGCCCAATTCTTTCAATTGCTCAACAGTAATTTGTTTACCCACCGCAATACTTATGCTCTCGAGAGAAGCCACTAGTGAAACCTATGGCCCCCGTGTCTATTTTCCATCGTATTAATCTTCCGTCAATAAGCTATTTCCTTTTCCTTTTATTTTTCTTTCTTGACTTTGCATCTTTATCATAAAAATACCAAAAATATTATCTTATCTCTCACTTTCGTAAGTGACCGTGAAGGGATTGACAACCCCTTTATTGCGTTGGTTGCGAGGATTTTATTTGTTTGTGTAGGTGCGAGGGACTCGCGCGTGGACTCCTACTGGATTGATACCTTGGTTCTCAAAAACTGAGGGAAATACTTACGCTACTTTGCTGCATCACCCTTTACTCTTCAAGGGAAAACCAACACAGTGCTCAAGAGGTAGCAAGAAGGATTTCTGGTGCCGTTGCCGGGGAGTCTACGCAAAAGTCAACATACCAAGTACCCATCACAAACCCTTATCTCCCGCATTACATTATTTTCCATTTGCCTCTCGTTTTCCTCTCCCCCACTTCACCCTTGCCGTTTTATTCGCCCTCTCTCTCCGTCCTCCTTCTCTTTCTCTACTTGCCTCTTTTCCCCTGTCTCTTGTTTGCTTGTGTGTTGGATTGCTTGCTTATCGTTATGGCTACTCCCCTATCTTCTCCGTTGTCTCCCGAAAATGAAGTTCTTAATTTTAAGCAAAGGGCAGGAGAAAACCTAAAGACGCTTGGTATAGGATTTGCAATGCTGAAAATAGATCTACCAGAAAGCAATCTACCTACGTCTTCTCCGCAATTTTTATGTAGGCACTACTCCTTGGCACAGATATGTCATTGATACCATTACCAGAGGGAATTTCTTGGGTAGCCACACTTTTGATTCCTATAATGCTATGATAGATTTGTTTGGCTCACCCCCTCTTTTTGTTAAGGGAACTATGTTAACTTTGGAGCATGTAATGCAAAAACTTGAAATTATTGAAAATAAAGTTGCTACCATGGAGTTAATTGAAAATTTGGATAAAAAGATCCACAACCAACTTACTCAATATGGATCTAAAGAAGGAGTCACTTTAAAAAATATTGAGGAGAAGGAACCCATAGTTAAAGAAAGAATAAATCATGATTCCACTAGAATCGATAAACTTGAGGGTATCATTACCAACTTGGGAACCGCCTTTTCTTCCGTAAATAATCCCAAGTCCTCCACCTAAATTTGCCAAGCTTATGTATGTTCCAAAAAATAAGGGTGAATCCTCTAGAAAGGAACACTACAAAAAAATACACTTCCGTGATGATACGTGTTTGTCACAGTAGGTCGCTTTTTTTGTCATGCATGTACATCCATGACAAATTTATGACAGAATCAAGATAGTCATACATGTGCTGTCGTAGAAGTCTTCCATGACATTACCAAAATTATCATCACGGAAGTGTCCACTTCCATGATGATAAATCGCGTGTCACAGAAGTGCTTTTGTCAAGGGTGACCGACACGTGGCATCCACCGTAACGGAATGGCATTAAGCTATCGGGTCGGGTTTTGGATCCGATAACCCGTTAGCAGCCCCGACCAATGGGGATTTTCCACGTGTAAAATCATCATTGGCTAGAGGAAACACGTGTCGGCTCATCGTTGGGACAGATGTCATCCACTCACTGGACAGAAGACGCCTATGATACGTCGACACGTGGCACGGCCCAACAGTGGCCCATTCCTATGAAAAGGCCGGCCCATTTGACTTGGTCAAAAGCTGGCGGGCCGGCCCATGGAAAGCCTGTTAACGACCTGTTCGCATATAGCCCATTTACAGCCCGCTAATCCAAGGCCCGTTACGCCCTATCCGAATTAGGCCCAGTAGCGTCATCTGGGCCGTCAAATATGATTCCAGCCCATTTTCACTTCTGGCCCAAGTATAGCCCATGACGTCTTTTGGCCCCTATGAGGCCCTTTGTAACTCTTGGCCCATTAGCGGATGAAAGTGCTAGTGATCGACTAGAGGGGGGTGAATAGGCGAATTTTATGAAAGTCTTCAAAACATGGAAGTTTCGAAGACAAATGATAGAAATAAACCTATTACCATGCAGCGGAAGGTAGACTACACTAAGCAAGCCATAGTCAAGTATTCAATGAAGTGAAAGCCCAATGACTAATAGCAGCTAGGCAGTATAGATCAGGTAGGAAGAAAGTGTGAAGCCAATCAGAACAATCAGTTACTCAGTGAAGACAAAAGATAATGCAATCATACAATGACTTCACCAGGGCCAACAGTAAGTAAAGGAATGGGAAGGACGAAACCAGTGACTCGTTGAAGACAATGATTTGTTGGACCACTTCCAGTTGCTGTGACAACTGTATGTCTGGTTAGGGAGGCTGAGATTCAACTCAGAAGACCGGGCTTCACCTTATTCCCCTTGAGCTAAGTACACCCAGTCCTCGCCCAATCACTCTGGTAAGTCTTCAAGGTAGACTCCCAAACCTTCACAGACTTCGTTCACCAGCGATCCACAATGACTCTTGGATGCTCATAACGCGACGCCTAACTGGCTGGAGGATTCACAGTCCTCAAGTGTAATAAGTCTTCAGATCACACAGACAGGAAGACTTCAGTGATGCCTAACACTCTTTGGCTCTGGGTGGTTAGGGCTTTATCCTCGCAAGGAATTCTCTCTCAAAGGCTTCGAGGTGGGTTGCTCTCAAACGACAAAAGTCGTACACTAACTCTGAGCAGCCAACCGTTTATGGTTGTAGGGGGTGGGCTATTTATAGCCACTAGGCAACCCGACCTGATTTGTCTAAAATGACCCTGTGTCACTAAGGAACTGACGCGTGTTCCAACGGTTAGATTTCAAACACACGTGGCAACTTTACTTGGGCTACAAGCAAAGCTGACTCATCCAGCTCTGGATAAGATTTGCTTTCATTGTCTTCGCTCGAAGACATAGGATTTTGGTTGAGAATCACTTCAGTCACTCTGACTTTGTTCACTTGGACCCCACTTAATAGTACGGTGGTTCCTATGACTCAACAAAGAAGAAAAGGAGACAACGAAACAACTAAGTCTTCGCGCCCCATAGTCTTCATGCAATGTCTTCTCTTGTCATAGTCTTCAATGTGAATATCTTCACATACCACCATTGTCTTCAATGTCTTCATACATTTTAGGGGTCATCTCCGGTAGATAAACCGAATCAATGAGGGACTACTACCTCTGTTATCCTGTAATTCTCACAAACACATTAGTCCCTCAACCAGGTTTGTCGTCAATACTCCAAAACCAACCAGGGGTGGCACTAGATGCACTTACAATCTCCCCCTTTTTGGTGATTGATGACAAACTGGTTGAAGTTTTTAAAGGGAATAAAAGTATGTGAAATGTAAAGGATTTAGGTATTGTCTTCATAAGTGGCAAAGGCTCCCCCTGAAGATGTGCATATAAGTAATTTGCTTTTGGAATGCAAATGCACATGCACATGGCAGGTTGTACTTGTGGAGATCCTCTTCAACTTATGACGACAATTCATCATGCATGAAAAGTATGTGAAGATAATGACATGCATAATGAAAAATGGACGTCTGCAGAATGACCTAAGTGCGGAAGTTATCATCGCACATGCGGAATTTATCATCGCATCACAGAATAGAAAATAAGTAGCAAACGACCATCGAGTTTAAGTGTTACAACTCAAAGAACCAAATGTATCAAAAAGCGAGAGTTGTAAACACTAGGCAAAATATAAAACCACCGCCCATATGGACCCGCTTGAAGACTATCAAACTCATATGCTTCTCCCCCTTTTGTTAGTAAGGACCAAAAAGGTTTGAAGACATAGAGCACCTACTCGTTCCCATGAGGAGTTGGTGAAGCAGCAGGGTCGTCGGTGTTGGTTGGCGGTGCAGACGAACTTGGTGCAGTGTTGATTCACGCTGAAGGTGGTGAAGTAGCATCATCTTCATCATCGATGACACATGCATTCACTGTTGCAGCAGAGGAGGAGAACTCAGAGTCTTCAAGAGACGGAGTACGCCACAGCACAGTCCTTCCCGGAGGTGTTGAGTCAAACTTGAAGCGTTCAGAGAAGCCATCATCTTGAAGATCATGTTCAAAACACATAAGCGTCAGCCCTTTCCATGTACGCCGACAAGTTTCATGGGCGACAAAGGTATTCTTGGTGGCAAGGTTGCAAATCCTGTTTACGTCCACCAAGAGGCTTTTCATTTGGCGCTTCAGCCAGTCATGATGCTTATCCTGTTTCTGATGAAGGGCAACCAGAAGCTCTCGGTCATTGAGAACACGAGATCACTTCTTAGGCCGTTGTGCAATGGTACTTTCAGTGGCTTCAGTGAGGGCACAATGAGGTGCACGGGTAGTACCAGCCAGAGGATAAACACGAGTGACTGCTGGGACTCCTTCAATGTGTTGTGAGAAGCTTTGATTATCAGCATTTTGAAGACTAAGGGGCTCCTTGGCAGGCTCTGGATAGATGGCTTCAACTGACATATCGACGTCAGGCAGAAAAATCAGATGATTGCGAGCAAAGGGCTGATAGGTGACAGCTGAGTGTAGTTTGATCAGACGCATAATCCATGGAGCGTAAAACTTCAAGCCAAAGAGATCAGATCTTGATGCAGCAAGTTGGCGGATGAAGAAGTCTTGTGCATTGAAGCTTTTGCTGTGAAGAATATGGAAGACCAAAGTCTTCATTGCACCTTCAAGCTTTGCATGCGGAGAATGTCCTTTGATGGGCCAGAGAGTTCGCCTTATAATGTGATATATAGTACGTGGCGGATACTCAAGGTCTTCAACAAAGAACTCCTTAGGATATTCAGCATCGGGAGGCAAAGGCTTCATCATGCTAAGCATCTGACTCATGTTGGGTTCAGGCTTGTGAAAAATGCTTTCCATAGCAGCATCGTGAAGCTGACAACCAGGTTCATAAAGATCACCTGGAGTGGGAAGGCCTGTGAGCTCAATGACATCAAAGGCTTTTTCTTCATGATGAACATTGCCTGTCATCCACTCAAGGACCTAAGTCTTCGGATCCCTGTTGTAGCCATGAATATGAAGAGTGGCATAGAATTGGAGCAGCAATTCTTCGTTCTAGTGCTCCTTGTCAGTGACGAACTACAACAAGCCAGACTCTCTGAAGCAATCCAGCGCTTCTTCCAAACAGGGTAGACCAGTTATGGCTTCAGTGTCAAGACGCATATGTGCAAAAATGCGACCTTGATTGTATAAGATGCATGAGTAATAACTGCGCTGCTGATAGCTCCAGAACCGATCAGAAGATATTCTTGCCTTAGAGTAGGGGTTCTTGGCGCTATCAAAGAAGGTGTTGTGTGCTTTGAAGCCATTGATATTGAATGATCCGGGTGCAGATGCAGTGCCTGGAAACCTAGGCAGCCTTGGCATTGGCTTCTGAACCTAAGGCATGCGCTCGACGTGATAGTCAAATTGGGGACCAGCAGCAGGTGGAGGAACAAGAAGAGGCCATTTGACAGTGACAAGCTGGGCATAGTTGTATGCTTGCTTGATAGTATGTGGCCTTGGTGGCGGAACAGGAGCAATGATATCAACAGAGGCGTCAGGCTGCACATCTGTTGCAGGTGCATCATTGGCCTCATTGGCTTCTGGCACAATGTTTGGTGCAGGCTCCACATTGTCTTCAGCCATGACCACGTCATTGGCTTCAGTGGTGTTAGTGGTGGCAGCCTCAGGATTCTCAACCTCCACTTGAGGAGCTGGAGGGTCGGGCACTGACACGTTCACTTCAGGAACAACTTCTTCAGTGATGGGGGGGGTAGGGACACGTTCTTCTGCTTGTTTTTCTTCGGCTGATGCAGCAGGATTGTCTTCAGCAACTTTAGCTTTATACTCGGAGACATTCACAGTAGGAGTGGCTTCTGGGAACACCTGACGTGCAACAGATTGGTGGTGCACTTCTCCTTCTGGAACGCTCGAAAGAGGGACTTGGGGCCTTGGTCCTTTGCGAAGCCTGCGTAACGCTGGCGACGCCTGTGGAGATGGAGTTGGCTGGGCCTCAAAGTCATCTTCTTCTTCTTGCACTGGTGGGGTGACTTGTTGTTGGGGAGTACTCGGGGTGTCTTGTTGTTGTGGGTGATCAGCCCATGATGCATCCTGAGCAAATGACGTCAGAGGATGACCAATGCTGATGAGTTCGCTGTTCGTGAGAACAGGCGATGATACCAAGTTGTGCTCGATCTGAGGAAGGACTACATCATCTTCAACATTGTCATGGTGACCAATGTCTTCAGCAGCTTTGGGGTCAACTGCTGGATGTCTTCAGCTTCAGGAGCCTCTGTGGAAGCAGGTTCATGAACTACCATCCGTCGTTCTTGATGCGAAGAGTCAGGACGAGCAACCGAGATGGGCTCGACAACAAGGGGCTTTGTGGGAGCAGCCCGATCTTTCTTGGTTTTGCGCTTCTTCTTGGAGGGAGGAACATCAGAAGCTTTAGGATTTTTCCTCTTTCTGGCTTCAGCCTCGGAAGCCCTTGTCTTCTTCAGTTCTGAAACGGTTGACTTGACCTTTGGCTTCGAGCCGGACATGCTGCTTGGGAAGACAATGCGAGGTTCTTCCTGCCTTGAAGGTGCAGATTTGTCAGTCGATGGCTTCTTCTTCTTTGCAGCCATTCTGGGGTCGATGCTAGGACGCCCAAGAGCCTTGCGCTTCTCAGCTTCATTGTAGGCTTGCACGCATTTGTCAGCCAGACTCTTCATGCGCTCACGAGAACCTTTAGCTTCTTCTCGTTTCTTGAGAAAAGCTTCCTTGAGCTCGTGCAGCATAACCTTGAAGTTTTTGACATCTTGCACGTTGAGCTTTGCCATGTGCTTCTTGAACTGAGCTTTCTCATAGTCGATCTTGTGCTTCAGTTCAACGATGCGCTGATCTAGAGCTAGCTCAGAAGCAATAGCGCCATTGAAAGAGACGCTGAGGCCAATTGGAAGTTGCAGATCTTCAAAGCTGAGATTGGGGGTTTCAAACCACTCATCAATGAAGTTGTGGATGATTGCCACGTCAAAGAGAGGCAAATAATTGAAGATTTCTGCTTCTTCCTTGCTCTTAATCAGTTGCTCAAGAGCGTCATTTGCAAGATCTTCATCACTGGACAGATCAATGTGTTCGTCTTGCAGAATGGCAGCAGGGGTCAATGCCTGATCAATATTCTTTTTCATCTCCGTCTTCTTGGAGATACGTGATAGATCTTCAGACTGCACACTGTCTTCAGGAGGTGCAGTAGCCAGTGGCTTTGCACGTGAAGCTTTTGGAGGAGCAGCTGACTTTGGAGCTTTAGCCTTCTTTTGCTTCTGCGGCTTTGTAGTAGGAGCTGGGGCTTCATCAGTGTCGGCATCATCATCAGAATGATCCACTTTGGCACCTTGAACAGAAATGTGAGTGATAAGGCCATCAAGGTTGTAGAAAGGTTCCATGATATTGGGTTCAGCATCGCGTGTGCCGTCAGCCCGGGGAGCAGAAGGACCACGGTTGAAGTCTAGTCCCAATGACTTCTTGTTTTCCTTGGTCGATGCCTTTGCGTGCTGGAAGTTGCGCTTGAAGAGATTATCGTCACGACACCAGAGCCAGTGATTATGGGTCGGCATTTTCAGACTGTGGTCCACGGACCATACATGGATTGAAACCCTGAGCAATAGCTTCAGCTCTGGTGTTGGGTGGAAGGCTTTGGAAGAGAATGTCACCCCAAGGACTCTTGATGGCATTCTTCTCAGCATACTCCTGGGTCACAAACTTGTATATAAACCATTGTTCGGCCCAATATCTTCGAATCCATTGGATTCGTGTCTTTCGCTGATTGTAATCCTCTTCTGGCAGATCTCTTGATGTTCCCCCTCGACGCTGTCTGCCACCCTTCCTTGCTGATTTCTATGTAGCCATGAACTTCAAACTGAATAGCTTCAACATGTTCAAAGGCTTCAAAGGCTTCCGCTTGCTGGTCAAACAGGAACTGGCTTCGGGAGAGTTAATCTGATGTTGTAAGAATTCTGCAAACGAATGCAGACTATGAGAACCAAGGGATTCTCCCACGGACATGTACCTGTGACAGCATTAGAGATGCGAGGGAAGGGGAGAGGTCATATGCATTCTCAGAAGATTTTGAAGATAAATTAGTTTGAAGACATTGACCTCATGGTGCGAAGACATTCACTTATGTGTTTGAAGTTGGTTCCAGATCTGTACGAATCCAGGAATAGGTACAAGTGAGGAATCTAACTCGTTATGAAGCTTAAGAGAATATACTAGGCATTATATGAGATGCAGACAGGATAGATCTAACATTGAGTAGGCAGAAACCACTTTTGGTAAACAGGATGAATCTTTTAGGATCAAAAAGATGGTAAAAAGAGAGTTTTATTTACCACACGATGAACTGCTAGATGGGAAGAGTAGGAGACCGAGCAGTTCAATCCACTATGCCCTAACTTGGTGACGGAGGACACCTACGGCGGCGGCGGAGAGGACGATGACCGCGGCCGGCGTGAGGACGGCGTCGGTGAAGTCGTGGCAGCTAAGTGCTTCGTCGTCGGCATCGTCGAGAGCTAGCGGTGGTGCTAGGTTTTTGACGAGGTGGAGAGGTGGAAGAAGGTTTTCTTGACCGCATGGGACATGTATTTATAAGGAAGTATGTGGCATAGTGTAATTACGCAGGTGCCCCTGGCGGTTCACATCTGAGGGACACGTGGCAAGCATGCAACATACTCGGAGTTGTCCCACGTTCCCACGCCCGCCCGAACTGTCGCAGGGTCGTTCCGGCTTCTCCGGATTTCAGACAATAAGGATAGAGCATTTAAAACAGACTTAATGTTTGTCTCTATATCTTCTGCTGACAAGGACGCAGAGAAGACATTCGACAGTTTCAATAGAATGCATATGATTTGGACAGATAGAGTTTGAGATAGAAAGCATAGAGAGATTAGGGTCCGATCACATTCACTTAGTTCAAAAGATTCAACAAGGAAGACGTAGCTATAAGTGAATGTTGTAGAGGACAGAACACTAATATGTATATATCAGAAGACAATCAAATCAACATAGTGAAGATAATCATGAAGACAAGTTGAAATTGAAGACAAACCAAATGTGAAGACATAGCAAATGTAACGCCATGAGTAAAACACTTCAAACAGAAGAACTTGGTGGTGGCGTTACCCACCGTATAGGAAGTATTAGACCCAGACACGGCGCACAATTATCGTGGCGCTCCGAAGTCAAATTCCACGTTAATGTATTCACACTCAGAATGTAAGTCTTCATTGATTAAAGATATACTTTACTTCGTGTGTTGCACATCTATGTCATCAACATGCTTAAGTGTTAGGATGTGTGCCTGATCACAGGAAATTTGAGGATTCCAAGATATTTAGCTCACACCATAACTTGCAAAACCTCTTCTCATCCAAGGGCTTGGTGAAGATATCTGCCAATTGCTCTTCAGTGTTGACGTGTATGATATCAATATCTTCCTTCAGAACATGATCTCGGAGAAAGTGATGATGAATTTCAATGTGCTTTGTCTTTGAGTGCTGAACTGGGTTGTTGGCAATCTTGATGGCGCTTTCGTTGTCGCAGTAGAGTGGCACTTGCTTCAGATGAATGCCATAGTCTTTGAGTGTTTGCTTCATCCATAGAAGCTGAGCGCAGCAAGATCCAGCAGCAATGTATTCAGATTCAGCAGTGGAGAGAGATACACAGTTCTGCTTCTTTGAAGACCAACATACAAGTGATCGTCCCAGAAAATGACATGTGTCTGATGTAGACTTGCGATCCACCTTGTCACCAGCATAATCAGCATCCGAGAATCCAACTAGATCAAACTCTGAGCCCTTTGGATACCATAATCCTAGTGTTGGGGTGTGAGCCAAATATCTGAGAATTCGCTTCACAGCTAAGTGATGTGATTCCTTTGGTGCCGCTTGGAACCGGGCACACATGCAAACACTAAGCATAATATCTGGCCTAGATGCACATAAATAAAGCAAGGAACCAATCATGGAGCGGTATACCTTTTGATCAAACTCTTTACCATTATCGTCGGGACCCAGATGATGTTTGGCTGGCATTGGCGTCGTGAAGCCTTTGCAATCTTGCATCCCAAATTTCTTCAGGCAATCTATGAGGTATTTCTCTTGAGATATAAAGATGTCGTTGCGCTGCTGACGTATTTGAAGACCAAGGAAGAACTTCAGCTCACCCATCATGGACATCTGATATTGCTCTTGCATCATATATCCAAACTCTTCATTGTATTTCTGATTGGTGCAGCCGAAGATAATGTCATCCACATATATTTGGCACACAAACAGTTCACCATCATATGTCTTCGTGAAGAGAGTGGGGTCGAGGGAACCAGGTTTGAAGCCTTTGCTCTTCAGGAAGTCTTTGAGTGTGTCATACCAAGCCCGAGGGGCTTGTTTGAGGCCATACAGTGCCTTGTTGAGCTTGTACACCATGTCAGGATGTTTTGGATCTTCAAAGCCAGGCGGTTGTGCAACATACACTTCTTCTTCAATCTTGCCATTGAGAAAAGCGCTCTTCACATCCATTTGATACAGAAGAATGTTATGATGATTTGCATAGGCCAGCAGTATGCATATGGCTTCAAGCCTAGCCACAGGAGCAAATGTTTCATCGAAGTCAATCCCTTCAACTTGAGTGTATCCTTGAGAAAAGAGACGAGCTTTGTTTCTGACAACTTGACCATGCTCATCTAGCTTGTTGCGATATATCCATTTAGTGCCTATTATATTGTGCTTACGAGGATCAGGACGCTTAACCAGTTCCCATACATTATTCAGCTCAAACTGTTGAAGCTCTTCTTGCATAGCTTGAATCCATTCAGGTTCCATGAAGGCTTCATCAACTTTCTTGGGTTCAGATATTGAGACGAATGCGAAGTGCCCACAGAAATTTGCTAGATGTGTTGCCCTTGAACGAGTGAGTGGACCTGGTGCATTGATACTATTAATTATTCTCTTAATTTGTACTTCATTTGCAAGACGAGGATGTACAGGACGAAGATCTTGCTCTTACTGATCATTGTCATCATTAGAAGGATTGTCTTCAGGCTGAGCATTGTCTTCAGGTTGATCAGGTGCGGAGATGATAAGTTCCTCTTCAGGCTGAGCTTCAGATGGTATGATTTCTCCAGTTCCCATAAGTTTGATTGATTCACTGGATGGAACTTCATCTAGCACATTTGGCAGGTGCTCCCTTTGCGAGCTGTTAGTCTCATCGAACCGCACATCCACAGTTTCGACCACTTTATAGTGAAAGAGGTTGAAGACTCTGTAGGAGTGCGAATCCTTTCCATATCCAAGCATAAAACCTTCATGTGCTTTCGGTGCAAATTTTGAAGTGTGATGTGGATCCTTGATCCAGCACCTGGCACCAAATACTCTGAAGTAACTGACATTTGGCTTCTTGCCGGTAAGGAGCTCATAGGATGTCTTGTTGAAAAGCTTGTGAAGATAAACACGGTTGATGATATGGCATGCAGTATCAATGGCTTCAGGCCAGAATTTTCTTGGAGTCTTGTATTCATCAAGCATCGTCCGGGCCATCTCAATAAGTGTTCTATTCTTGCGTTCCACGACGCCATTCTGCTGCGGCGTGTACGGAGCTGAGAATTCATGTGTGATGCCCAAAGTATCAAGATACGTATCTAGGCTAGTGTTCTTGAATTCAGTGCCATTGTCACTTATGATGTGCTTTATCTTGACGCCATAGTTGTTCATGGCTTGATTGGCGAAGCGTCTGAAGACATCCTGCACTTCAGTCTTGTAGAGGATTATATGCACCCAAGTATATCTTGAATAATCATCAACAATGACAAAGCCATAGAGACAAGCAGTAGTAGTACGAGTTGAGTAATGAGTGGGACCAAAAAGGCCCATGTGGAGCAGTTCGAAGGGTTGAGTCGTTGTCATGATTGTCTTCGAGGGATGCTTGGCCCTCGTCATCTTTCCTGCTTCGCAGGCACCGCATAAGTGATACTTCTTGAACTTAACGCCCTCGATGCCTATGACATGCTTCTTTCTTGCAAGAGTGTGCAAGTTCCTCATGCCAGCATGCCCTAGCCTCCGATGCCAGAGCCAACATTCTGAAGCTTTTGCTAGAAGACATACGGCAAGTTGTGGTCCTGCTGAGAAATCTACCACGTACAAATCATCTTTCCGATACCCTTCAAAAACTAGAGACTTGTCAGATTCCATTAGAACAAGGCAACGATATTTTCCAAATATCACAATCATGTTTAAATCACAAATCATTGAGACAGACATTAAGTTGAAACCAAGGGATTCAACAAGCATGACTTTATCCATGTGTTGATCCCTTGAGATTGCAACTCTACCTAGACCCAATACCTTGCTTTTACCAGTGTCAGCAAATGTGATGTGACTTTTTACAGATGGACGTAAGGTTGAGTCTATAAGAAGACTTCGCTTGCCAGTCATGTGATTAGTAAACCCACTATCAATAATCTATTCTAAAGCAGCTGGTGTTGTACCCTACAGTGCAGTTAGGGGGATAGGCTTCATGAAGAGAATTGTGAAGCATAAACATTTGACGAGCAAGTGGATTATGAAATCTTAGATCAAGGTTAGGACTGATAGGGCAAGTAGCAAGCGACTCAGGAACAAAATACATAATAAGACAATTTGGGCATTTGATCTTGCGCCCTACAAGATGTTTAAGGTCCCCAGCAATAGCTTCAGACGATTTTGGTTTTCGGCTGGAGACCTTTCCCTGCAAAAGAGAGTTAAGCTTTCTTAGCCACCCACATCTTCAAGGGTGGCTTCGAAGCAATGAGTCTAAGTGCAGCATCTGAGAACTTTGGCTTTGGAGCCCTAGCAAAAAGTCTTGCAAGTGGACAATAGTACTCATAAGAATAAGAAGAGTAGTTCTTGGTCTTATGAACATGGCAGTTGGATGAAACATGCTCATATTCATAGGCCTGAGTAAGGTTTCCCTGCAAAACATTTGCGTTAGTGTGACTCAGGTGAGTCCTATGTCTGTATGAAGCCTTTGGACCGTATGAAGCCTGTGGTCTGGGGTTTGTCTTGTTCATGTGTGGTGTCATGATGACATTCAGAGGAAGATTCTCCAAACATCTTTTCGGCACCCAGACTTTCTTCATAGGCAGCCCATTCCTGCAGTTAGTACCAATATACATGGCAAACACTTCACCATTCTGATTCTTAAATAGTTTATAGTTTGCATCAAAGGATTCATCAATAACAATGGGATTAGCACAAGTGAAGCCAGATAGGGTGGATGGATCCGTTGAAGGTTCCTTTGCAGCAACCCATGTGGTTTTGGGGTACTGCTCAGGTTTCTAGTAAGAGCCATCATCATTCATTTTCCTTTCGAACCCGACACCCTCTTTCCTAGGGTTTTGGTTCAGGGTCTGCCTTTTGAGGACATCACATAGTGTCTGATGCCCTTTGAGACTTTTGAACATCCCTGTTTCAAGCAATGTCTTCAACCTAGCATTCTCATCAGCAATAGCAGTGGCATCCTCAGCAGAGGGGTTAATTACCACATCAGCAATTGAAGATGTTGCAACAGTAGCAGCAGTAGAACATTCAGCAACAGAAGTAGCGTTATCACACTCAATGCATTTAAGACATGGTGGTTCAAATCCTTCCTGAGCGGAACTGATCTGTTTGGCGCGAAGTGACTCGTTTTCCTTTTGAAGATCTTCAAGAGCCACTCTAAATTTCTCAAGATCTTGCTTCCTTTGAAGATAATCACAGGAAAGCTTTTCATGAGTTGTTGAGAGCGTTTCATGACGACTTTCAAGTTCCTCATACTTAACATGAAGATTTTTTATGTCTTCAATTAAGGACTGAGATCGAGTCATTTCAGCGTCTAACAGGTCATTGCTTTTGTCTAATAGTTTTTGAATATGTTCCATAGCTTTCTGTTGTTCAGTTGCAATTTTAGCAAGTGTTTTGTAGCTGGGTTTGGAACCAAAATCAGAGTCATCTTCACTTGATGTTTGATAGTGAGTGGCGCGTGAGTTTACCTTGGCACCGCGTGCCATGCAGCAGTAGGTGGGAGTGGAGTTGTCCTTGTCATTAGCATCAGCGTTGGTGACGGAGTCATTGTCTTCAGTGTTGAAGATGGACTTGGCAACGTAGGCTGTAGCCAGACTTGCAATGCCAGAATCGAACTCCTCCTCAGACTCCACCTCTGCCTCCTCAGAAGCAGACTCCTCCTCTGAATCCATTTCCTTGCCGACAAACGCGCGGGCCTTGCCAGATGAGCTCTTCTTGTGTGATGAAGACTTTGAGGAAGACTTGGAAGAAGACTTTGAGTATTTCTTCTTCTTCTTGTCGTCAGAATCATACTCCTTGCTCTTCTTCTTCTTGTTGTTCTCATTGTCCCACTGCGGACACTCAGAGATGTAGTGACCAGGTTTCTTGCACTTGTGGCATGTTCTCTTCTTGTAGTCATGAGCAGAAGCTTCCTCATTTCTTGAGCTAGATCGTGAAGACTTTCTGAAGTCTTTCTTCTTGGTGAATCTCTGGAACTTCTTCACAAGCATAGCAAGCTCCCTTCCAATGTCTTCAGGATTCTTCATCAGATGAGGAAACAGCTTTTGCCTTCAAGGCGCGAGTTTGCCCATAGTTGGGACCGTAGATGTCTCTTTTCTTAGAAAGCTGAAACTCATATGTGTTGAGCCTTTCAAGTATGTCAGACGAATCAAGTGTCTTGAAGTCAGGACTTTCTTGAATCATCAGGGCTAGGGTGTCAAACGAGGTGTCAAGTGATCTCAGGAGTGTCTTGACGATTTCATGCTTGGTGATCTCAGTAGCGCCGAGAGCTCGAAGCTCATTTGTGATGTCAGTGAGGCGGTCAAACGTGAGCTGGACATTCTCATTGTCGTTTCTCTTGAAGTGGTTGAAGAGGTTGCGAAGGACACTGATTCTTTGATCTCTCTGGGTTGAGACGCCTTCGTTGACCTTGGAGAGCCAGTCTCAGACTTGCTTGGATGTTTCCAGAGCACTCACACGGCCATACTATCCTTTGGTCAGATGACCACACATGATGTTCTTGGCAGTGGAATCCAGTTGAACGAACTTCTTGACATCAGCAGCGGTGACACCTTCACCAGCCTTGGGAACACCATTCTTGATGACATACCAGAGGTCGACATCAATGGCTTCAAGATGCATGCGCATCTTATTCTTCCAGTAGGGATATTTAGTTCCATCAAAGACGGGGCACGCAGCGGAGACTTTAATTATCCCTGCAGTCGACATAGCTAAAACTCCAGGTGGTTAAACCGAATCACACAGAACAAGGGAGTAGCTTGCTCTGATACTAATTGAAAGTGCTAGTGATCGAATAGAGGGGGGTGAATAGGCGAATTTTATGAAAGTCTTCAAAACATGGAAGTTTCGAAGACAAACGATAGAAATAAACCTATTATCATGCAGCGGAAGGTAGATTACACTGAGCAAGCCATAGTCAAGTATTCAATGAAGTGAAAGCACAATGACTAATAGCAGCTAGGCAGTATAAATCAGGTAGGAAGATAGTGTGAAGACAATCAGAACAATCAGTTACTCAGTGAAGACAAAAGATAATGCAGTCATACAATGACTTCACCAGGGCCAATAGTAAGTAAAGGAATGGGAAGGACGAAAACAGTGACTCGTTGAAGACAATGATTTGTTGGACCAGTTCGAGTTGTTGTGACAACTGTACGTCTGGTTAGGGAGGCTGAGATTCAACTCAGAAGACCGCATCTTCACCTTATTCCCCTTGAGCTAAGTACACCCAGTCCTCGCCCAATCACTCTGGTAAGTATTCAAGGTAGACTCCCAAACCTTCACAGACTTCGTTCACCGGCGATCCACAATGACTCTTGGATGCTCATAACGTGACGCCTAACCGGCTGGAGGATTCACAGTCCTCAAGTGTAATAAGTCTTCAGATCACACAAACAGGAAGACTCCAGTGATGCCTAACACTCTTTGGCTCTGGGTGGTTAGGGCTTTATCCTCGCAAGGAATTCTCTCTCAAAGGCTTCGAAGTGGGTTGCTCTCAAAAGATAAAAGCCGTACACTAACTCTGAGCAGCTAACCGTTTATGGTTGTAGGGGGTGGGCTATTTATAGCCACTAGGCAACCCAACCTGATTTGTCCGAAATGACCCTGGGTCACTAAGGAACTGACATGTGTTCCAATGGTCAGATTTCAAACACACGCGGCAACTTTAATTGGGCTACAAGCAAAGCTGACTCATCCAGCTCTGGATAAGATTTGCTCTCATTGTCTTCGCTCGAAGACATAGGATTTTGGTTGAGCATCACTTCAGTCACTCTGACTTTGTTCACTTGGACCCCACTTAACAGTACAATGGTTCTTATGACTCAACAAAGAAGAAAAGGAGACAACGAAACAACTAAGTCTTCGCGCCCCATAGTCACAATGTCTTCTCTTGTCATAGTCTTCAATGTGAATATCTTCACATACCACCATTGTCTTCAATGTCTTCATACATTTTTAGGGGTCATCTCCAGTAGATAAACCAAATCAATGAGGGACTACTACCTGCGTTATCCTGTAATTCTCACAAACATATTAGTCCCTCAACCAAGTTTGTCGTCAATACTCCAAAACAAACTAGGGATGGCACTAGATGCACTTACAGCGGCTCGTGCTGAAACTGGCCCGTAATGAACAGTGTATTACTTTACACCCATTAACGGCCCGTGGTGAAACTGGCCCGTAATGAACAGTGTATCACTTTATACCCATTAACGGCCCGTTATTCCGTTGGGCCGTTTCCAGCCCAAGTTAACTTTTGCCCTTCTGAGGGCCCATTTATTCTTGGGCTCATTTGCAGCATTCGGTTACTAACGGCCCGTTACTGTCATTTTCTGTTTGTGGGCCAAATTCAGCCCGTCGTTATGGTCGGTCCATTTGCGGACCGTTAGTCTATTGGGCCATTTTCATAGCATCACGAAATACGGCCTATTAACGGCCCATTATGGTCAGCCCATAAAACGTATGATTTTCATTAAAGGCCCATCTACGGCCCATTAAAGGCCCGTACAAGACTCGTAAAAATGAGCCGGAAGCCCATGGATCCTACGAGATGTACAAGGCCCATGGATCCTACGAGACGTAGAAGGCCCATGGATCCTACGAGATGTAGAAGGCCCATGGATCCTACAAGACGTAGAAGGCCCATGGATCCTACGAGACGTAGAAGGCCCATGGATCCGACGGCCCGTGAAGGGCCATGGTCGGGCGAATTGGCCCCCGTTTGAATGATATAGCATATTCAAAGAATTATCCTACTCAATACTATCACCTCTAAAAAGCCTACACTATTACAACAAAGAGATCAAGGCATAGAAAGGTAGAATAATCCTACACTATACAATAAAGAAATTACAGCCGATTATACCCACTGGGCATTATGGTTCGGCACAGGTGATAATAAAGCATACACAAACATAAAATTACATACACTGGGCAAATACAGCTCATACATCATGGACGCGCATCAACTTAACTCCAATTGAACTATAATCTCTTCATAAAATAGGATTGGCCAGATTCAGATAGCACAAATTTCAGTCTGCAACGTCTCCAATTCCTTCATGGTTACCTCAGTGTCTTGTTTCATTTTTTTGACTCCTGCATCTAATACCTGCATGTCCAGTCTCAACTTGTTGATTATACGTTGACAATCATGTGCACGTTGTCTTGCCACCTCTAGTTGATGCTCGAGAACATCGGCACATTCCAATTCCAATCCATAATCATTCGGTAATGGCCATGCCGCACTGCTCGCAGATCTTTGTGTTGATGTCACTTCATCCTGAAATGTTTCTATAAGTACACATGACTAGGGAAAAAATATAGTTACAACAGTGAAGCGAACAAGACACTATTTTGTACTACATGGCAAAACAGGACTAACAATAATGTTACACGTCACTTTCAAAACAAATGTTACACATCATGAAGCATAAGCAGGTGATATTTTAAAAATTATAAAAAAGATAGTCTGTGCAACCTGCATACAGAAATCCCTCTTAGCTCACCAGAGGAGCATGATGTTGGGGCCCAATCGAAAACACAGACAAGTTACAAATTTAGACAACACGTTGCGTATAAGTAAGCAAGCAGTTGGCCATTCTGTGCCTCAATTAAAGTCTTAGGGAGCATAAGGAATAGCAGAGGGTTCATACAAACATACTACAACAGGCAAAACTATGCAATCATTAGCGTAGTATAAACTATATTGTGAGCCTCATGCAATAATAGTTGGTTAATAGACTTCAAAGCTTCAGGCACACTTCGGCAGAGTAATTAAATGGTAAGGCCTTTAATTATGTCAACTAATAGTGATACAAGTACATAACATCAGGCATGATTATTTGGGCATCGCATTAACTAAGGACAAATAAAGCAATTGAAAAGAGAAAATTAACTATGCCTGAAACAAACAAGGAATTGAACTGTTGAGTTGCATACAGTGACTTACCTTAGCTGGTTGAAGAGGCTTAGCGCAGCTCCTACTTCTCTTTCAAGGCTCCTTCTTAACATATTGTACTTGGAAATCCTCAATCTTATCTTCATTGCACCCCCTCTGCAAGGTGACACAAACTAGTTACTCGTCTCCTAGGAAGATAAATATGCATACTTTCTAGTCTGTGAACATAAAAGAATGAGATTATAACAAAACAACACCACATAATGAAACATGTCGCATCTCTTGCACTTGCACACAATGAAATGAGCATTTACTATGTCTGCACTATGTAAAAACTAGGCATACCTTCGAACTGGATCTCCAGGTACTCTTGGAGAGCCTACTGTAGTATACAACCAAACCTTTATGTCACCTATGAGTTAGACAAGGCCCCACTATAGCAGCCCTTAGTGTTTAAATCATTGACAAGCTCTGTTATTGTGTTATGTCAAGAACAGCAAGTAATCAAAGCAAACAGTCCTAGTATGGCTGGCTGATGCAAACAAGCAATTGAACAGATGTGTGAGAAAATCTTACATATCAAGAAAAGAAGCAAAGGAGGAGGCTTAAAGACCATCACTTGACTGACCAGATTTAAGGGGCATTTAAACATCATGTGCAACGTATGAACTAACATAAACATTGCATATTTCCATATTCTACAATGGAATGCACATGTATTAGGTTATGCCATGTATGATGATGCCTAAATGTACAGATAGTAGGCAGGATTGATTCATCATTGCACGCACAATTGAATTGCAGGTTAAGGGCCAGTTCGATTCCGCCTTTTCAGGGCATATTGTCAAAATAAGCCATAAAAGATGTAAAGAAGTCATTTTTGAGTTATGGGCTTGGGCTTAACTAATTTCGCTTTGGAGGGGGGTGTTTCGGATAGAACCTCACTAAAAATTGAAGGGAAGGGTAATAGTGAAATGACTCTGTTGTGTGCCTATATTACACTCAAAATGCAACTGCTGACGCCCATGTCACACCTGACCCTCAAGTAAAAACAAACACACAAGCATTCATTGCCCTGCCCACTTGCATCTCCTCTCCCCTTTCCACTATACGATGAATTGCTATGAGCTGCTTCTCCTGCTGCTATATGATGCATTGCTATGAGCTGCTCCTGCTGCTGCTATATGATGAATTGCTATGAGCTGCTGCTGGTATATGATGAATTGCAGACTGCTGCTACTGCTGCTGCTATATGATGAGTTGCTATGAGCTGCTGCTGCTGCTATATGATGCTTTCAGGTGGTGCTGCTATACAATAATAACCAGTCACTTGGACCATCGAATTTCAATAAATAATTGATGTTCATTTAAATGTGGGTCATGTGTTCTTCGTTTAAATTAGGCAATGGGATCTCTATGGAAAACATTGACCAAAGTAGATTGTGCCAAGTAGATGGTATCTTTGTATTTGCATTTTGAGCAAATAGTGATGGTCTATTTTCCTATCATATTAATTACTGCAGTGGGTTCAATTTGTGATGTTTGCAAGTCAAATTAATTTCCATATGGGCAGCAAAATGAAAAAAATATAATGCAATCTAGACTTTCCACTGATCATACCAAAGATAAGTTGAAAACGCAATGAAAATAACTAGTTGGCATATTACATGGAGCTTATATTCACAGGTGCTTATTTTCTTAGGATAACTCGTAATAACTGTCCCTAAGAAACTTGGCTAATAGAACTGGCATACAAATAACATGTCACGATGATTGCAATGGAGGAGTGACGTACCATGGCACACTGTATAGGCTCACCGCTGCCTCTCCTTTTTTTGCGATGTTCCATGAAATTGCCACATACATCTTGTACTTTTTCATTGTGTAACCCTATCTGCAAGTTGACACGGCTAATTTCAGACATCTCTACATGATACTACATTGCATATCCCTTGCGCATATTTAAACCACCAATTAACGATTGTGTGCGTACCATAAACTAGCCATGACTCTATATGCTGGACTAGCAGGCACTCTAAGGGAGCCTAATGTAGTGCAATGGAATTCCTACATGCCACCTACAATTTTGTGTAATGTACTGCCCCTGTTCCTAAATATATGTCTTTGTAGAAATTCCAGTATGGACCACATACAGATGTATATAGATGCATTTTCGAGTGTAGATTCACTCATTTTGCTCCGTATGTAGCCAATAGTGGAATCTCTAGAAAGACTTATATTTAGGAACGGAGGTACGAGGTAGTATCATGTATGACATCTAGATATCTAATTTAGCAACCAGTAGTAGAAATCATTGTCTCCACAAAGGGATTACTGGTCAAAAATCCTAGGAAAGCACGCAGGCAGGCACAGAACAATACAAGAGAGAGAGACGCGCTTACAAGATCATAGCAATGCCTCAGTCTAGGATCTTGGTTGGCCAAGCTGTTAGATCCAGAAGAAACATCGTCCTTGTTGTTTTTGCCAGCTGCATAATAGGTAACAACGACCGGTTAGTATATTTTAAGTACATCGGGCAGGTGATGCTGGACGGGTTTAAAGGTGACAAGTACCTAGGCCGTGGCGGGTGCTTGGCATCTCTCTAGACTGTGGGAATCAAGTTAGAAACGTCGAGGGTGATGACGCTGCGCTGGCTGTCGGGGTCCGGTAAGGAGATCTAGAACCGTCGAGTAGGGTGTTTGTGGAGCAGCTCCGGTAGGGTGGACTACGGTGTGGGCAAAGCGGATCTATGGCCGTGGACGAGGGCGTAGGTGAAGCTGCTCCGGTGGTTGGTTTAAGGATGGTGTCGACGATGCAGATCTGTGGCCGTGGACGGGGCGTCAGAAGCTGCTCCGGTGGTTGGGTTAAGGGTGGTGTCGACAATGCGGATCTGCGGCCGTGGATGGGGCGTTAGAAGCTACTTCGATAGGTTGGATGAGGGTGCGAGGAAGCGGATCTAAGGCCGTGGACTTGTGAATTGGCAAAGCGGCCCCGGTAGGGTTGAGAATGATATAGGCGAAGCTACTCCGGTAGGGTTGAGGAAGGTGTCGGCGAAGCGGCTCCGGTAGGGTTGAGGAAGGTGTCGGCGAAGAGGATCAGAGGCCGTCGACGGGGGCGTCGGTGGGGCGGCTCCGAGGGGTGTGGAAGAAGCGTCTCCGGTGGGGAGTATGAATGAGCCGCTGCAGATGCGCGGTGGTTGACGAGAGTACCAGTGAAGCAGATCCGGCACCATGGATAAGGCCGGCACTGAATGGGCTGTGGTATAGTGGTGGATGAGTAGTCTACTTGTTTCTAGGGGAGGTGGGAAGGGTAGATGCGGTCGCAGAAGTAGATCCGGCAAGGTGGACGCCGCTGGCAGTGAATGGGCTATGGTACGTCGGTGGATGAGCAGTCTAGGGTTTCGAGAGGGGAGGGGAGAAAGGGCGATGAAGTACGGACGGCTTGATGTAAGATGCTCTAGTGATGTGGAGTTAGTCGTTTTTGCGGGAGGGGGCGAGGAAATGGGGGTGCCGTGTAGTGGGGGAACCGGAAGTTACCAAAGCAGCCCCGTCCTATCATGTAGATGAGGGCGGTATTATAACTGTTGGTCTCCATGCACCAAGGACAAAAGGGGGATTTCGCATGCTAAAGACTAAGGTGGCGGAAATTTTAGGAGGCGGGAGATTTTGCCGCCCGCGGGATCGTTCGTATCCAATTTCAACTAATTTTGGACCGTGCTAGCGGGAAGGTCATGCTAGACTGTGTACACGGGGCACGCGTCAGCAGTTAATAACTGGTGTGAAGTCCACCCCAGAAAAAAGACAATAACTCGGGATGATGCGCCAATAACTTGGACGTTCACACGGGCGCGACCAATCGTACGGGTGTAGTGGCGCGTTCACAAAAAAGGGATCAAACGCCCAGCCTATGTATTTCTCGTGTAAATAGATAATTTAGTGCCATTGGTTATTTACTTTAAACATAATGCACTGACGTGTTAGTGTAGAGGCGCACAAAAAGAAATGGATATTGTAGTCAGCTAATCCCTCCATCCGGAAATACTTGTCCTCGAATTGGATAAAATGGATGTATCTATAACTAAAATAAGTCTAGATACAACCATTTCGAGGACAAGTATTTCTGGACGGAGGGAGTACTTAAAAGTGTTACCTCATATGATTACATAGCCTCCATTTCATAAATTGCGTACCCGTTGAATTCATATATGAATATTACATATATTACTTCAGAATAGAAACTTAAATCATCCAATACTAATGAATTTGAATGCAAGAGTAACAATGGTGCATGTTCATGATAGCTACATTGGTTGTTTGAAGAAACACCACTGTAACTTTGGCATGCACAACTAAAAAGGCTTATTTAAATAGAAAAATGTGATATGTGAGTGTCCAATCTTTATAGCGTTGAATCGATATTGTACCTTTGGCCACGATACGAAGTAGATATTGACTTATGTTCAAGCGATGCAAGTCCACGATCGCTAGATAGTGATACATGAATGAATTGTGCAATCTCTCTCACACGCGTACATATCTCATTTCCCTGTGGGCATCGGAATCACACACGCGCACTTCGTGTATTTCTCTCCCTCCGTCAGGGTTAAATTCGTCTTTCTACCCCGTCCTACAAGTCTCTCACACAGAAACACACACGCTCTCTATGTCTAACACGCCCACCCCTTTAATTCCGCCCACCCACAGCCAGTAATGTCTCTCACACATATGCTATCTACCTATCCCTTAATATAGCTAGATATGTGTCACACAAACTTCTTCTCCCTACTAGCAAGATGCCCATGCGTTGCACGGAACATCAAGATGCATTTGTATCAGAAGTTTATCTTGTGGGAGAAAAGGATGAACGAGGGAATGCCTTATTTGCAAATGCGGAGAGGGGTGTGGGTATCTTTTTGCAAAATTGCCATAGTTTCCTTCATGTCCGTCAGATATAAACTGGATGGCCTATATTGTAGGATGGCAGGAACACCATCATCACCAACTCTATTTTTTTAATAAGAGTAGAGATATGTTAGTGTCGGTGGATTGGTGCGACATATGCCAACGGATGGCTTATCATGGTGGGGGCGAGTAGAACGTCGCCGGTGCCTGGGAACGGGATGAGGCGAAGACATGCACGCTGGCGAATCTTACCCAGCTTCGGGGCTCTCCGGGGAGATAACACCCCTACTGCTGCTCTGCGGGGTCTCCGCATGATCACTATGGTCAAGTGTTTACACGGTTGCTCCTTGAGCTGTGTCTGGTGGTAGGAGAGGGCAAGGCTAGCTCTCTCCTTCTATCTGGTATGGTATAGAACTACTGGGATCTAACCCTTTGCATGGGTGCCCTGGGTGGTTTATATAGGCCTACCCCCCAGGGGTACAATGGTAATTCGACTGGGCACAGGACCAGCCGTCAGTGCCTCCGACCTCCGACTTCTCCGCCGACTGTTGGGGCCCGCTGACTGGTGGGCCCCACCGACTGGTCTGGTACGGAGCCGACAGGCCGCGTCCGCCGCGGGCGGGTCTTGCCAGCTGCTGATTACTGTAGCCGTGCTCCTGATGACGGAAGCTTGGTCATGGGGTCATGGCAACAGCCCCGCCGCCTGGCGGGCGATCAATGTGGCCACTCCCCATCTCTTCTTGATTAATGGCATGTGGGCCCTGGGGGAGGGCTCGGCCGACTCCCCCGGGCCGACTCCCGACGGGTCCGACTGGCGGTTCTCCCGCCGTCTCCCGAGGTCTCGCTGACTGGTGGGCCCCGCTGCCTCCAGGCCGTACAGACAAGCCATCATGGGCGCAGGACCTGGTACAGTGGTGTTGATGTCAGGGCCGGCCGGGCAACAATGTCACGCCGCAGGGAGATCTTCCCAAGTACGGCGTGCTGTAGCCATGCCTGCCCTTGGTAAGGGGCGGGGAGGGGGCTTCATTGTAGCCACGCCCCTGCCCCGTCCCCTTCAATGAGATCACGGTTTGTTGGAGTCGCCAGCCGACAACCCAAAGCCGGCTTCTCTGGAAGTCGCCCCTGGGACTCGGCCGTGAGCGGGCAGTCGGCCGCCTTGCCGTAGACTCCCCAGGAGGCAGCTCTTCGCCCTGTGGTCTTGAGGGGCGCAGCCTGCCCCGATGTCTTGAAAGGTTATGGGCCTCGGGTTGGCCTACCCGTGGCCCATTACTCCAACAGTAGTCCCCGAAGCTGGTGAGGCGCCACGGACGATCGGCCGAGAAGCCTCAGCAGTTTCTCTTTCCGGGTGCTCAACACATGGTCTTGATTGACTTCTGCCAGGCTGACTAGAAGGAGTCGGACTCGCCCAACTCGGACTCACTCAATACCGACTTTCTCAGTAGTTCGAGCGTTGCAGCGGGATTTCAAGTGGCGTGCTAGCTAAGCTTCCAGGCCGCCGCCCGTTCTTGGCCTGTCACGCAAGGGCACGTGGCCAGGCCGTCCTGCCAGCCCACGCGCGCGACGGCACAGGCCCGTAGGCGGGGCCCGCCACTACCGCGCCTCGGCGCCCGAGCGGATCCGTTGCGGCCCCGGTGGACAGTTGGGATTCCCGTGAAGTTACTGCGCGTAGTAGCTTTACGTGGATCGTGGGGGTCGTGGGGTTGCGGGCGCAGTAAATCCCCACGTCCGCCCCCTCGGCTTCGCAGCCCACGGGGCTATAAGTAGGGGGAAGAGGGGGGCACGCGCGCCCCTCCTTCCCACTACCCCTTGCTTTCTTCCTCCTCGCACTCCTTGCTTTCCTGCTTCCTCTTCTCTTCTTCGCTCCGCCGCACGCCCAGGCTCCGGCGAACGCTGCGGTGATAGCTCGCGATGAGTTCTTCCTCCACTGCCGCACCTCCCCCAGTGTGCTCCGACACCTGGGACGGCTCCGAAGTCCACGAAGACCATATCGAGTTCCTCCGCCGGACCCGTCGGCTTCCCGGCGAAGATCGCGTGCAGGTGCATCTTGCGCCGACGGGGGAGATTTCCCCCGCCCCGCAGGAGGGCGAGTGGGTCATCTTCCACTCGCACTGCCTGCGCGGGCTGGAGCTGCCAGCGAGCAGCTTTTTCCGGTCGTTCATGGAGTTCTACGGCCTCCAGCCGCACCACCTCACCCCCAACACAGTGGTGCTCCTGTCCGCCTTCGTGGCTCTGTGCGAAGGCTTCCTTAGAGTCCTCCCCACCCTCAAGCTCTGGGGGGAATTCTTCTTCTCCAAGCTCGGCACCCAGGCCGCGGGCGTGCCGGCTCAGTGCGGCGCCTTCATCGCCGTGCGAAGGACAGGAGCCGACAACCACTTCCCCTCCATATCGCTGTTGAAGTCGGTGAAGATGTGGCAGAGGTCCTACTTCTATGTTAGGAACGTCGCCACGAGGGGTGACTGGGTCAATCTACCGGCTTTCGAAGCCGGCCCGCCGGCTGGCAGACTGCCCAACTGGTCGTATCGGGCCAGGTCGCTGACACCTGCGGGAGCCGGCGCCATCACGCGACTCCGAGTGCTGACGCAGTCGGAGGGTCTGACTGGTCTGGACCTGTTGGCCGCCTTCGTCTTGCACCGAGTTATCCCACTCCAAGGCCGCCCTCACATGATATGCCAGATGAGCGGGGGCCGCGACCCGAGTCGGATGTGCACCAAGGACATGCCTCACGGAGAGGTGGCCCTTATGGTGAACTACCTCTTGGACAGCAGGCTCCCGGAGGACTGGCGATTCGGCAAGGAGCCATACTCCCGCGCCAACCCCCCGCCCATGGTGAGTCGCCTTTCTTTTCTTTCTTTGGATTGTCTTCTTCTTGCCGAGTTTTGTTCTGATCATTCGGCTTTGGTTAGAATCCCCTTCTTCACCCACCAGCCGGCACCTCGGGGCCGGCTCGTGAGTTTGTCGCCGACCGGGCGGAGAGCAACGTCGACGACCCCGATCTGGGGGCGGCGTCTCTGGAAGACGACGCCGAGGGAGGAGGAGGAACGACAGGTGACTTCAGGCCCTCGGCTACCTTCGCCGACTGGCCTGAAGACGACGCCGAGGGAGGAGTCGCCCCTCGCCATCGGCCAGGAGCTAGCCAGCCGGACGCGGGCTCTTCTGCCGCGTCGGGTGCTCCAGGTGGTGGGAAGAAGCGCCGGGCTGTGCCGACTTTGTTCGGCAGCCGGCCGAAGAAGCCCAAGGGCTCGGCTGCGGCGACCCGGCGGGACGAGGCAGCCGCGAAGGCCATCCACTTCCGTAAGGAAGTGAAGAAGCCGCCGTTGGTCTCTGCGTAAGTATTCTGTCTTCAAAGTTTATTCTTTCTTCGTGTTTTGTATGAGTCTCTGCTCACCCCTCTTTCTTCAGGGCTCCCATCTCTCTTGAGCGGGTCGCCGCCGCCTCCGTCATGGGGTCAGTGGAGACGCCCGCCACCACTCGGCAGATAGACCCCGCTGCCGACCTCCGGGAGGCGACGGAGCGGAATGCGCAGGAGAAGCCCAACGAAGAAGAAGCCCTCCGCCTGGAGAACGCGGAGGCCGACAGGGCGGAGGCCTCCGCTAAGAAAAAACTAGCGGAGGCCGAAGCTGCCGCCGTGGCGAAGCAGCAGGCTGAGGAAGCCGCATGCCGCCAGTCGGCCTTGCTTGTTACCCCGCTGAACTCTGCGCCGCCGCCCCCGGAGTTCACGGGGTAGACTGGAGAAGCCGGCGGGGAGAACCTTGTCAAGGAGAGGGAAGGCGGCGAGCCCTCTACTCCGGGCGCGAACGTTCCGCCGCCGCCTCCGCCACCGTCTGAAGGCGTGCAAGGCGAGCAGCCAGCGGACCCTCCGGTGCCGCCGACCGAAGACGAGGCCGTGGCGAGGCTACTCCTCCAGGTCGGCTCGCCAGCACGCCGTTGTCTGGAGAAGGCGACTTCGGCACCCCGCCCCCTGGAAGCCGGCACCGCCAGCTCGGCGGCTCCAGACGCCGAAGCGACGAGCGCCGCACCTGTTGGGTGGGTGCGAGGAGGCGGCACAGGGCCGTCGAACCGGGCGCTCCTGGACGTCCAGGCAAAGCTCCGCGCTGAGGGCGACGCTCTCCAGAGTTGCACCAAGGCGTTCCTAGCATCGCGGGCAGCCGTCTGGGTATGTTTTTTCTTTGGGCCTTTGTTTTTCGTGTTCCTCTCTATGGGGGCGCGCCAGAGCACCCACTGGGTGTAGTCCCCGAGTTTCGGGCCGGCTGCTGAGCAGGCGGCCCGGAACTCCAATTGATGAACTTTTGGGTATTAACTTTGTCTGAAATGCTTGTTGCAGGATTACCACAACCTTCGCGTCACTTCCTTCAACCGTAATGTTGAAGAGTTGGGCAAGCGGACCGCCGACTTGGCGGAGAGCCGGAGTAAGTCCTTCCCTCTTTTTTCTTCTCTGCGGGGGCGCGCTAGCGCACCCGCGGGCTGTAGTCCCCGAGATTCGGGCCAACTGCTGAGCAGTCGGGCCGGATCTCCCCAGCGACCTACTTTATTGATGACTGTTATCTTTCTTCCTTTCCTTCAGGAGCCAACGCTGCTCTTCAACAGCAGCTGAGTGAAGCCAACTCCGCCATGCTCGCCAAAGGGGAGGAGTGCAGCAGGCTCGCCACAGAGCGCGATCTGCTGGCCAATCAGTTGGCAGAGCAGAAGGAGCTGCTTGCGAAGTCGTAGAGGGAGGCAGAGGAGACGGAAACCGCCCTCTTGGCCGAGTTCGCGAGCGAGCGCTCCTCCTAGTCTGACAAGGAGGCGCTGCTGTCCTCCGGCTTCCACGAGATTGAAGACATCGTTGATGGTGAGTCTCTTTATTTTCTTTCTTCGAGCTGCCGACTTAGATCGTGCCAACTCCTAGTTTTTGACTTGCTTCTTCGTTTCTTCGTGTCTTTTGCAGACTTCTTCCCTGGGCAGTCGCAGGCTGCTATCCAAGCCATCGAGGCCGATCGTGAAAGTCGGAGGGCGGAGGGCGCGGAGATCGCGCCGATGCCCCCCGAACTCTTGATGAGCACATCTTGAGCATCGAGGCTCGCCTTCGGCCGGCTCACCGGATGCTGCGCCGGCTTCAGCGCGTCGGTGCCCAGGCGATTTCCGCCCTTTGGACGGATATGCAGGCTCCACGCACCCCCAGCCTGACGGCCAACTGGTTGGAGGTCGCGGCTGGTTGCCTCGAGGCCTGGAAGGGCTCTTTGGCCCGGGCTGGAGCGCGCCGGGCCTTGGAGTTCGTCAAGGTGTGGTACCCGGGGCTGGATCTAGACCAGTTGGCCATGCTTCGGTCGGAGGCCCAGCCGGAGCTGGCGGCTGCGGAAGACGCCCTTGTCAAGCGTGTTGCGGCGATCGCCGAGTACACCGACACGAGCATCTTTGTCCCCGAGCGGTCTGAAGACGGCGAGGAGGTACCGCCGGAGTGGTTTGGGATGAACCCAGACTACGGCGAAGACTCGGCGGAGGTGATTGGCTCCAGCGTCGAGGAGGAGGACGAGGCGGAGGACGAGGGCAAGGCGGAGGCACCAGAAGACGGAGCAGACGGCCAGCCTCAGCCCGACCGCGCCTCCAGCAATGAGCCGCGTGCGACCGACCCGACTGCTGCCAAAGGTGATCAAGCCGAGACTAGCCGGCCGACCGCCCCGACGCCTGACGCTGGCGCCTCCTCCAACCCCCCGAATCCGTCTGCCGCCTCCTAAGCTGCCGCTATGTCTTTTGTTTTATCTGCTTTAGTAGTCTTTTGAAGAACTTGTTAATTCGCACAATTCCACCCGCGGGGTGTATTTTGAACCTCTACTCGACAATTCGGCCAAGGGCC